>NC_081552.1:101553614-101853614 GCF_963082655.1 Stomoxys calcitrans
TGCGGGCTGCATTCTTTAGCTCCTCTATCGTGAACGGGTTTATGTTTTCCGTTGGCTCTTCATTAACTTCGTCTTCTATACGGTCGTGTCGGGGAAAGAGTGTATGGACTATATTCTCCATTGTTCTCCCGTCCATCACCGCTGTTGGGCTCCGTGTGCCGAGCTTCTCCATCACAATTTTGTATCCGAGGCCCCAAGGATTTCGGTTAATATCTTCTCTTAGTTCCTCCCACTTTTCTTTCTTGCTCCTTTCTATTTCGGCAGCGAGTATCTTTTTTGCCTCCTTGTAAAGAGCGTGTTCTGTCTCAGCCGTGCCCCTGCGACGAGCTCTCGTGTATCTGCGTCTTAGTTTGATGCAGTTGCTTCGTTTCTCAGCTATGGCATCATTCCACCAGTGCACTGCAGTTTTATTTCCCCTCGGCCTTTTGAGTTTTGGCATGGATTTCTTACATCCGTACTCTATGATTTCCATCACCCGTTCCACTGTCGACGGAACGTCTAGTTCATCCAGCTCTGACCACACGGCTTGCCGGTCGATTTCCGCCAGGAGTTTTGAGGAGTCGAGCTTGCTCACGTTCCACTTTCGTGTACTGGTGCTCCTTTCCTCGTTAACTGTGTTCCCTCCAGTATTGAAGGAGAACATAATGTACTGGTGATCGCTTGCCGTGTAAGTTTCCAGTACGCTCCACTCTGTTATTTTTCCGATGATTTCCTCGGACGCAAGGGTGATGTCCGGTATAGTGCCTTCGCAGCCGGGTCGCCTAAAGGTTGGCACGTCTCCAGTGTTTACAACGAGTAAACCGGTTCTTGCGGCCATGTCTAGAACTCGTCTCCCTCTTGGGTTGGTTGTTGGCATGCCCCATTCCACCGCTCGAGAGTTGAAATCGCCAGCTACTACGTGATGGCCGTCTAATCCACGCATTGTGTCCTCGATCTCATCGAGTTTTGCCTCGTAGGCGTCGATGCTGTCACTAGGAGTGAGGTAGCAGCTAAACAGCGTAAAGTGGTTTAACTGCACCCAGACGTAACCGTCTCCACTTCCGCTCTTTACTGGTGAGATGCCATTGCGGTATGGGATCCAGATAGCAGCTGTTTTTGTGGGATCCTCCAGCCAGGACCCTTGATCTCTCCTTCCATATTGCTCGCTTATAATCACGATGTCAGCACGTTGTTCTGCGACTATCTGTGATAGGAGATCATGTGCGACTTTACACCTGTGCATGTTGGCCTGCAGTATTCTCAGCATGCCTGCTGTTTGCCTCCTTTACATCTCTCTGACCCAGGAAGATGATCCGTCGGGCCTTTTCCCCTCTGCGAGCAAATACAGCATTTCCGAGGGTTATGGCACTCCTTCATCTTGTGCCCACTCTCGCCGCATCTAATGCATAGTCCCATTCCTTTCCTGTCGGGTCCCTTGCACTCCCACTGTAGGTGGCCGGCTCCAAAACATCTGAAGCAGCGCTTTCTTTCATCCCGATAGTTTAGCCGACAATTCGTCATTCCTATCAGGAGCCTGCTGGTCTTCAACAAAATATTGACGCAGCTAGTTGGCAGAGAAACGAAGGCCCTCCTCTGCTCCTTCGAATTAGGTGCTGTCAGCTGCACAGTCACTTCTCCAGCTGTCGTTCCCGTTGCCTTGATCACTGCTTCAGTGATCTCGTCGGCGGTCGAGAGGGAGTCCAAGTCACGGATCTCAATTGTCGCCTTCGGTTTCATGTCCTGCACGACTGCAGCCTCCTTAAGGACGCCTTTGAGGGACTCGCAGAACACCTCCTTGTTTCCTCCTCTGCCCATCACGAGAAGAACTGCACCCGTTCTCGTTTTCTGGACGGAGCGGATGGCGACCTCGGCTTCCTCCGGTTTCGCGTTTCGCCTGAGGTCCCTGAGCACGTCCGCGTAACTATGCCCCTCCTTCGGCTTGATTAACACGGCCTCTGGTCGCTGCCTGGGTTTCCGTGGTCTCCGAGCGCGCGGTTTTCGCCGCGGGTTCCTCCTTGACGTTCTTGCCTCTTCTTCGGGCTTCTTCTTCTCAGCCTCTTTGTCGGGCTTCCTCTTTCCGGCTGTTTTCGCCGGTGGTTTCACCTCTACAGCTTTATCCTTCTTCTTTTTGCCAGGATTTTCTTCGACTGGGCTCGGCGCGCTCCTCTTGTTTTGCGCCGTAGAAGGCGTCGACATGTTGGTTGATGTCGTGGGAGTCTCCGCTATTATTGGCCTGCTTTGCTGTTTCTGCTTCTCCGCGGCCTTCCAGTTTTTGCGGTAGCTCCCAATAATGTCCAAGATTTCCTCTATCTCAGACACACCATTTTGGACATCCCTGCTAATGTTCTTCTGCCTTCCTATAGCTAGTCGCATATGGCGAAGGACTTTCTTGCACTTTTCAAGCGCCTCCTCCTCCGAAAGTCGCATCTTCAAGATGAACTCTTGTCTAGGAGAACTGGTGCTGTTCTCGCATGTCTCCGCGTTGTTCTCCGCTGGGGTACAGTCTAACGCTATACTTCTTACCTCCTTCTCTTTCTCGACACTGGGCCCGGAGGCTAGTGGAGAATTTACCGGTGATCGATGTACTTTCGATCTTCTTCCAAAGATCGATTCCATCTCCTCTGCTGCTATGTTAATGGGTGTTTCCATTTTAATCGGGTCCCCACTTAGAGCCGTTGTCTGTGTCCGATAATGTAGTCGCCCTTTCGCAGAGCGATGACCCCGAGGGTCCCTTTGCAAGCAGTGAGGTCCTCGCGAGGGTTGACGCAAGACCTTATGAGTACTTGCGTTCAGAGCCAGGTCGGGCATTAATCTGGATATCGTATCAACAGAACCTACATTACCAACTTAATGGTTACGAGGCACAGATCGTTCCCTAAGGCCTGCCAGGGGTTTAACGGGACGGAGGCAGCGATGGCATTAGCCTGAAAGCCATTTCGAGAGGGATGTCACTCCCTCCTACTCAGGTAACAGAATACCACAGCCGTCAGCTCGTAGCATCAATCCAAATCGGTTATCAAAATCATGTTCCAGTGTACGCGCCAGGGTCAAAGTCCCCTTGATTGGGGAATCCACGGGGGCATCACTCCCCAGACTGCATCTATCTGTAGAGCACCCCTGTGGGTGGATACTTAGTCAACTGGCGGCATCCACTCGCCATGTCGCGAAGACGTCGTTGGCTATAAATGCCTTTTTGTAGCATGTCCTCGGTCTTCACCGCTCGTGGTCGGGGGCTGCTTATTTTTCACAGCTAACCTTTAGGTCGTTCAGCCATCCGCCACCTGCTGACCCCGATAGTAGCCTGAGCTCGGCCCTACCATATTATATTATATTATATTATATTATATTATATTATATTATATTATATTATATTATATTATATTATATTATATTATATTATATTATATTATATTATATTATATTATATTATATTATATTATATTATATTATATTATATTATATTATATTATATTATATTATATTATATTATATTATATTATATTATATTATATTATATTATATTATATTATATTATATTATATTATATTATATTATATTATATTATATTATATTATATTATATTATATTATATTATATTATATTATATTATATTATATTATATTATATTATATTATATTATATTATATTATATTATATTATATTATATTATATTATATTATATTATATTATATTATATTATATTATATTATATTATATTATATTATATTATATTATATTATATTATATTATATTATATTATATTATATTATATTATATTATATTATATTATATTATATTATATTATATTATATTATATTATATTATATTATATTATATTATATTATATTATATTATATAATATTATATTATATTATATTATATTATATTATATTATATTATATTATATTATATATTTTTTTTTTTTTTTTTTTTTTTGCGGGTCAGGATGGGAAAATGCTTTACGCATGTGACGAGTACGTCTCTCGCCTTATGCCGGGCTCCGTAGTCAACGGTACCGGCTAAAAACCCTCCCTGTGACACCCCTGGGAGTTAATTCCACCTCGGAACCGCTTTCGCATTACTTCGAGGTGGACCCCATATCTGGTGATTATCCATTTCGTCTTCATTGTGTCTGCGTCCAGACCTCCGCATTTATACTCTACGCCGCTGCGTCCAGGTCAGCTTTCTTCCTGCGCAGTACTTGTTCGGCATATCTCTTCACCGCCTCCCACTTTCTCTCGTCCTCCAGCATTTTTTGGACTATTGTCTCAGGCGTAACGTCGCCAATCGCTGCTTCCAACTCGCTGCGTCTTTCAACCCAGCGCTCGCAGTGGAAAAAAGTGTGCTCCACATCGTCTTCAACTTCAACCTCCTCATAAATACACTTGCTTGAGGAGCATTTGCCCATTTTATGCAGGTATTTCCGGAAGTAACCATGTCCTGTTAACATCTGTGTGACGTAATAGTTGACGTCGCCGTGCTTCCTTTCTTTCCATATCCGTACATCGGGTATTAATCGTCGCGTCCATCTGGCCCGATTTTCGCTAGTCCACCTTTGTTGCCATCTCTCGGTAGTCTCCTCTCGTATGGCCTGTGTATGATCCATTTGGGCCCCGTCCTGTATTCTTTGAGTGTTGGACCTCTCGGTGTAGAGCCTGGCGCGCTGCATGGCCTGCAGGTCTATCGGAACCATTCCGGCTATTACAAGGGCTGCGGGCTCCGACACTGTCCGGTAGGATGATATGACTCTAAGTGCCGCCGTCCTCTGTACCGAGAGCAGGGATTTCGCTCGGTATGCCGTCTGCAGTGTCTGGCCCCATATTTCGCTTCCATAGAGGAGGATGCTATTGCATGTCTCCATTAAGAGTCTGCGCCTGCTTGGGAGAGGCCCACCTATGTTTGCCATCAGTCGACTAAGTTGCGCCGTTATCTTTGAGGCTTTTGTTGTCGCGTGCCGTATTTGCTCTGCGTAGGTCAGCTTTGTATCTAGTCGGATTCCTAGATATTTGATCGATCTCTTGGTCTTCACCAGTATATCGTCTATACGCATATCCACTTCCACTGGGATATTTTTTCTCGTTAGGAGAAGTAGTTCCGTTTTCTGCATCGCAAGTTGTAGGCCATGGGAATCTAGCCAGTCCCTTGCCCTTAGCATCACCTGCCGTAATTTGCGCTCAGCGCCTTCCGTGTCTCTTGCCGTGATGACTGCAGCAATGTCATCAGCATATCCTACTAGAAAGGTTCCGTCTGGCATTTCCATATTATATTATATTATATTATATTATATTATATTGTATTATATTATATTATATTATATTATATTATATTATATTATATTATATTATATTATATTATATTATATTATATTATATTATATTATATTATATTATATTATATTATATTATATTATATTATATTATATTATATTATATTATATTATATTATATTATATTATATTATATTATATTATATTATATTATATTATATTATATTATATTATATTATATTATATTATATTATATTATATTATATTATATTATATTATATTATATTATATTATATTATATTATATTATATTATATTATATTATATTATATTATATTATATTATATTATATTATATTATATTATATTATATTATATTATATTATATTATATTATATTATATTATATTATATTATATTATATTATATTATATTATATTATATTATATTATATTATATTATATTATATTATATTATATTATATTATATTATATTATATTATATTATATTATATTATATTATATTATATTATATTATATTATATTATATTATATTATATTATATTATATTATATTATATTATATTACATTAACAAAAATTAATTTAATTTTAAATCAACAGGTATCTTTATTGGCCCCCAAATACGTAAATTGGTGAAAGATGACAAATTCATACAACAAATGAAACTTGAAGGAAAAAAAGGCATAGAATGGTTTTGTTTTTTTGGAAACACAAAAAGTGAAAATTATAGCAGATAATAAACTACATGCTATCAGCTTAACATTGCAAAATGTCAATAATATTATACTATCTGCATGATCATTTGGAAAGTTTAGGACAGCTAAGTTATGAGCAATGTGAAGGATTTCACCAGAAAATATTCAAAATTGAACAACGTTATGCAGAAAACAAAATAATTATGTTTTCTAACTACTGCTGGTCCTTAAAGCGTAATATTTACAGCAAATTTTAGAAAACAGAAAAACAAAATTTTTTTGAATAAAGAACCAAAAACTTAAAACACAAAAAAATACATAAGTCAACTATTTTTATTGCTCATTTTGGAAAGTTTATTTAATTTCCCTTTTCCCAGTAGTAAATATATGTATTGTTTGGTACCTTTTAAGCAGAAATCTATATGTCAAAGGCTAAATAACACAGCTGTGATTTTGTCTAAAATCTTAAAAAGATGTTCTATTTGATCCAATTTTCCACACATAAGCAACAAAACAGTGTTCTAATGATGAAAATACAAATATAAAACACGTTTGTAGAATATAAGTTGTAAAAAAAATAAGTTGGTGTTTATACCTAAGCTCGGCAAGGCAAGTTATGAGACACCAAAGGCCTACAGACCTATAAGCCTTACGTCCTTTCTACTCAAAACCATGGAACTTATTGTAGACACCATGATAAAGAGTAGGACATCCAGCGAACTGCTCAAATACAAACAGCATGCCTATGTCGAGGGAAGGTCGGTGGAGACTGCCCTGCATGAATTGTGTGTCCACTACCATAAATATAAGGGAGAAAATAGCACAGGGCACGCCAGAGGGGTGCATTTTATCGCCACTCCTATGGGTGACCACCATAAATGACCTATTACGGATACTGAATGAGGAAGAATTTGAACCCGTCTGCTGTGCAGACGATGTTATAAAGGGTTAGGATCCGAACGAGCTATGTAGAAGGACCGATAGGGTCTTGCATATGGCATATGACTGGGCTAGACCCAGAGGTCTCAATGTTAACCCAGAGAAGACGAAATATGCCTGTTCACGAGGAATACGAAGGTGGGCCAATTTAACTCACCACGTTTCCTCAATAACAAGGTCAAATACTTAGGTGGAGTGGGACTAACGCGAGGACGTCGAGTGTGAACCTCTTTACCGACAGTAAAATTGCCAAAAGGGCAATAACAACTAGCACGGTAAGGTCACGAACAGTCTTGCAGTTTAAGAAGGAGATGACGCCTTCTCTGAGGATGGCAAAATTCGCATCGTTTGGGCGCCGGGCCATAACGGAGTAAGGGGAAATGAAAGGGCAGACGATTGGGCGGTGGAGGCTAGAGGACTGCCGTCAATAAACTTGGTTAACCCGAAGCTTTTCGGGTCGACGCAGTTCGAGTTAAGGGAGTGGGCGACGAATGCGCATGCAACATTGTGGAACAGCGAAACGGTCGGTAGGACGGCGAAAATCCTATGGGGGGATCCAGATCGTGAGAAGTCGACGCGATTACTGAAAGGAAGCAAGAAGGAGGTCTGTATAGCTATTGGTATTACAGCGGGACACAAAGGACTACGAGCTCACTTATTTAAAATCGGTACGGCAAGTGATAGCATGTGTAGGGCATGCGGGGAAGATGATGAGACGTTGGAGCATTTCCTTTGTCATTGCCCGGGTTTCCAGTCTAACAGATACCGGTCCATAGGTGGAGACACAATACCAGACATGAACCAACTTAGGGGAGTGGTATTGAAAACAATTAAGAATTTTGTAAGTAGCACGGAAATCCTAACTTAAAATTTTCTTTTTGAGAGCTTACTTTATAGTTTTTAGAGCGCACAACAAGCCGATTATTGTCTTAGGTGAATGTCCATAGTGGCATGGGGCGGATTAATATCCGCACTCTCTTTTCAACCTAACGTAAGTAAAAACCAGGATTCATTCATTCATTCATATTCAGTGAAGCCTGATTTAAAACAATATATTTTAAAAAGTGTTATGGTGACATAGAGTAAGGCAGAAAAAATTAGGATGTGAACAAAAGCAATAAGTACATTCCAGAAAGAAATCTGGAAACATGGAAGAAGGTAGAAGAGGTATTTATATATATAATTTTATTTTAATATGTTATTATCCTATATTGGGCTGGAAAACGACGCTGATGACGGAAGATAACAAATGCAGTATTCCTTCATGTGGGTCTAGATTTCGTGGTATTGTGTGCAAAATGTTAAGATTGGTATTTATTGAGACGCACTTTAATATGTACATAAATTATTTTGTTCATTATACATTTCACAGACGGTATCCAAGACAATAAAGAGAACTCATGAAGGAAGGACAATTTCTTCTTCTTTCTTTAGAAAATGTGAATTAAAAAATAAATATTTTAACGCAATATATTACATGTTCTTTCAGCAAATTAACCCAATAACAAAATTATTGTTGCAAAAAAAATTAAATATTTTCTTTACTTAAAAAAGTTATTTGAGAGAAGGAATAACTTTAAAATAAATTAGTTTATTGAGTTAATTACTGTTTTAATTGGAATTGTTTATAGGTCCGATTTCAGCGAATTTTATAATTGAATGTACAAATTTCTTAATCGAAGCATGTTTTTCATTTTTTCTGTGTGCATTCAACGCATATACACTAAGAAATCTGTAATAGCAATTTTATGCAAAGTATGCGAATTAGAAAATAAGACTTCCTTAAGTTTTATTAATATATTGCTTGTTTTTTATTTACAGACTTTCAAATAAAATGACGATGACATATTCGAAGAGTATTAGTTGATGAAGGCTATTAAGCCTATAAACATATATCAATTTTGGTACGTAGGCCTACAGGGCATGGCGAAACAATTAAAGGTGGTCTCATTTGTACAACAACCATAAATCATATGGTGTTATCCGCCATATTGTCATCGAGCTCATCGACGTTTTGCCAAGACACACAAAGAAATTTGTGTGCGTGTGTGTATACGAGTGCGTACATGAGCAGAAAATATGCGAGAAAGAAGACGACAACAGATAGAATGCAAACAAAAACCTGACATCTTAATACCGTCAATCCTGGCCGGCTGTTAACAGATGTTCGCGTGAGACCACCTTTTTGAATCCGCCTCGCCTACAGGGGAAGCCAACCAAGTAAAGCAAATGGCAACGCGCAACGAGTAGTACCATGATATAATTAACAGGTAGCGTACCGTAAACAGCTGAGTACAAATTTTTCTCGCGAAGTGCACTATATGTTTTGTTTTTTTTTTGGTTTTGTGTGTGTATTATAATTAAGAAACATAACTCACACAAACAACGAAAAATGGCGCAAACTAGTAACGTAACTCAAAATCAGAGTTGCACTAATCGCTGATTTTGACAGGTAGCGCACTAAATATTTTGTTGTTGGGCAACTGCCAATACCTGTAAATGAATATATCTTGACTAATATCTCTTGGTTGTGTGGAAATGTACTAAATCAGTTATGTTTTAGAAATCACTTTACCGTTCACCACAACTCGTTGTTATATAGCGAATGAATTTGAATATGAATTTAAATTAATTTCACAGAAAGATAATTGAGCCCCAGTCCTTAAAATTATCATTTTTTTGTAATATAATGAAAACAGAAAGAAACATGATGAAAACATGTCAAATCTGTCATCTTCATACCGTCTCACCTGGCTGGCTGTTTACAGCTGTACCCACAAGTTACCAACTATTGTATTTGTACTGACCAGCTGGGAAGCATTAAGTGTGGGACACCAATATAGATGTATATACCTCCTCTTTATTTATTTTTTACCTCATACTGTTTAAAGGTTTCCTTTGATAGCCTCCAGGCTGGAATCAATGTTCTGCCCTCCAGTTTCTGAACAGAAATCTGGAAACTTTGTTCAAGGAAAAACTGATTCCAGCCAAGTGTGATATGTCACATTGAAGGTAATAACCTCCTCTTTGGTGTGAAATTTTTTAAACGAAGTCTATTTACGGCCTCCAGGTTGGAATCAATGTCCTGCCCTCCAGTATCTGAACAGAAATCTGGAAACTTTGTTCTAGGAAAAACTGATTTCAGCCAAGTTTGACACGTTAAATTGAAGGTATTGACCTCCTCTTTGACGTGGCATTCACATTTTTTTGAACGAAGTCCTTTCTTGAACGCTAGGCTGGAATCAGTTTCTGAACAGAAATCTGGGAACTTTGTTCAAGGAAAAACTGATTCCAGCCAAGTTTTATACGTCAAATTAAAGGTATTAACCTCCTCTACGACGTGGCGTTCGCACTTTTTTGAACGAAGACCATTTACGGCCAGCAGGCTAGAATCCATGTCATGCCCTCCAGTTTCTGAACAGATATTTGGAAGGATTGTCCCACAAAAAACTGATTTTATCTAAGTGTGGTAAGGCAAAATGGAGGTAATAATCCCCTCTTTGACGTGGCATTCACACTTTTTTGAACGAAGTTCATTTACGGCCTCCAGATTGGAATCCATATCCTGCCCTCCAGTTTCTGAACAGAAATCTGGAAACTTTGTTCAAGGAAAAACTGATTCCAGCCATGTGTGATACGTCAAAATGAAGGAAATAACCTTCTCTTTGTTGTGGCATTCGCACTAAGGAAAAACTCCATCCATCCATGTCCATGTCTTGCCCTCCAGTTTCTGAACAGAAATTTGGAAGGATTGTTCCACAAAAATTATGGATTAAATTTTTGGCTTCTCAATGTCACCCTGTAATGCTGCCATAAAAATTGTCGTCGAAAGTTACCAACGTTGGTGACTCCACTCACACAGAAAAAATAGCACGAAATTGTTTCCCTTTAAAAATTTTATTGAAAATAAAAATGTTTGCTGTTAAAAAATTAATTGAATCCGGATATCTTTTTCAATTACAATCGTGATTGATATTTTCATTTAAAAAATTAATTGATTCAGTATTTTTTTCAATCGAATCTTAAAAAGTTTATAAGTAAATTGTGATTGAAATTTTTATATTTTTCAATTAAACAACTACGGTCTAAACCACTATTTTTCCTATCCAAATCATTCGTTCGTTCGCCAATTCATTGAAATGGGAGGACCCAAACATAAGCCTTAAATTCATGTTCTAGGAGTTTTACATACATATGTGCGTGCAGGTGTTTAGAGCGACTTCACAATTTATATTTGACGTTTCGTTTGACACTTCTCCATTGCATTAACAGTAGGTTCTTAATGTGTTTTGGTTTCACACTTGTTATTCTTGCAATGCCGTTTCTTTGTTTGTAATTTCTGCATTGCTATTTAGAATACAAAAAAAATTGCAATCATTTGTAACAAAATACTTTCTGTTACTCGTATATGATTATGTTCGAACACAGGGTGTACCACTTTCTCTTAATTATCTTTTCATGGTACAATTAAAGCAGAGTATTCAGATTTCGGAATTTTTGGGAAAAATTTAAACAAATTTAATAATATTTTAAACGTAATAACATGACAATTTTTTTTTATTAACTCAATTTTACATTCATACTACACTAGGATTAGTTATTCGCAGGCTTCGCAGACGGTGATAGTAGTCCGTACGTGTATGTCTGTTTGAAAGTAAGTATGTGTATATTTCTTATTTTTCTTCTCTTGCTTAATGTACTCATATTTGTATTTTTTTCTTAATGTTTTTACATGTTCCTTTTTTTATTTTGCAGATTTATTTGCAATTGTGTTAACTTTTTTTGAAGGCAGCACAATCGGAGTCTGTCTGTCCAAAGTTAAAAAGGTGATCAACCGTCCGCATAGGGTTCTTTACATGGGCATGTCGGTGTGAGCATGCCAGTTTTCTGCGCCTCCTACGATGACTGGAGCGGTGATGGTGACTGGACGTGTTAGATGACCGACTGGATGGTGATATAGTTGTTGATTTTATTTGTATTTCGTAGGTTTAATTAATTCACAAGCTTATAGGTATTTATCATGAGTTCACAGATATTTAGGTTGTTAGCCTTTTGTTTTTTTTCCTTCGGTTTTTTTGTTTCAAATATGCAGCCATCAAGTTTTATTTCTACGATAGCTTGTAAGACTTCAGATTATTTTTTTTTCAATTAGTTTGTAAGCTTTATATTTTCACTTTAGCTTGTAAGGTATTAGGTTATTTTTCTTTTTAATTCACGCTTAGTTTTTTAAGCTCGTGTTCAAGTTATTTATCAAACTTTAGGTTATTTTGCCGTGTACACCAGTGGCGTCATTCACCGTCCATTAGAGGCACTAAAAATATAATTCATAAAAAAACTAAAGCCATGTTTTTTTATTTTTTTTGTTTTACCAGGCTATTTTTAGTTGGTTCGGTAAACAACTCAACAACCACATATAGTCTTTCCACGATCGACACGTCCAGCCAGCTCAACATTGTGTCATTCACAATAAAACGGCTAGTGGCCCTACTCAAGTTTTGTTATTGCGAACACAACAAAACCAACCATCCTGCCGATATCACTATCAAAGGATGGGAGGGAAAAAGTGCGATTTCTTGCCATATGTAACGGTTCAAAATCCGATTATACTCAATTTTACATTCATACTACACTAGGATTAGTTATTTTTCAGTGGTCGTTTTAAATCATTGGCGTAAAATACATTTATTTATTTCACAAGTTTTTAGTTTAAGCTGAGTATGCGACTTTGTCGAAATTTTCGGTTGCAGCCAAAGCCCAGTTTACAGTGTTCATTAAATCCGGATTTAAAGAGCAGTGTAAACGGGGTTCAAGACAATTATGTCGTAACTGAAAAAAAATTGTGTAGAATACAAGATGGCGACAAACATCGATTTATAATTTTGCAGAATTTCTATAATTATTGGCTAATAGTACATATGAAGTGTAATTAATCGTTTATATTTGCAAATAGCTTTATTTCATGATGCTATTAAGCATACATTTTTATTCGTAGTTGCAAGAAAAAAATCACCGATGCATATTAATATAAAATTTCATTTGAGCCATGTACCTGCAATCGAAATTTTCGGTAACTGTTCCGGTAACGAAAATTTCATTTAGGATATGTCAAGGCATTTCTTAAGGCCGAAGAAGTATTCATTTACAGGTAGTGGCAGTTGCCCAACAACAAAATATTAAGTGCACTATCTGTCAAAATCAGCGATTAGTGCAACTCTTATTTTGTGCATGTAACTAGTTATCGTAATTTCTTGTTATTTGTGTTTGTGTTTTTGTGTGGTTCTTAACTATTGTTATGGTGGTGTCTTGAGGTTGGGATTTGCCTTGCGGCAAATTCCTCGATTGTGATGTCGCTTGCTGCCTTGCCGGTATGCTGACGTCTAGCCCAGGGCTCGCCGGAGAGGGGGGTGGTTCTTGCAACCAACGACAACGTTTACAACACACACAAAAAATCATACCGGACTTCGAGTAAATAAACAAAAAAGGTAGGCCGAAACAAGTCCATACAAAAGGAAGCAAAAAAAAAACTGATGACTGGAAGAGGGAAAATAGTACCGGAAAAGAAGGGCACGCGTCCACTCACGAAACGAATTAACCTACACGGCACTGACACGCTGCTTGGCTGGTGTTCTGCCAAGCCTCTGGCCCTCCCTCAGAGACTGCACCAGAGTCTCTCCTTAATGACCCTAAAGCCATCTGGGACATCCCGTATTTGCTACCTTTACTTACCTTTTCTAAATGTAACCTACCACCTTTCTAAATTAGCCTAAGCCAACAACACGATTAGCATTCCTTTCAATAAACGTTATAAATTTTAATAATGATCTTTTGGAAGACTTAATACATGGAAAATGCAAACAAAAATCCAGTAACAACAAAAGATAATATTATGTAAATGTAACATTCAAAAGTATAAAAACAAAGAAAATCAAATATCGAAATTAATTCAGACGATTAATTCTTATTCTTCCAGGCCAGAACCAGGGCTAAGGCTTCGAAGACGGTGATAGTAGATGATGATGGACCCTCCTCTGAACTGTCCGTCCGTACGTGTATGTCTGTTTGAAAGTAAGTATGTGTATATTTCTTATTTTTCTTCTCTTGCTTATTATACTCATATTTGTATTTTTTTAACGTGTTAACTTTTTTTGAAGGCAGCACAATCGGAGTCTGTCTGTCCAAAGTTAAAAAGGTGATCAACCGTCCGCATAGGGTTCTTTACATGGGCAAGTCGGTGTGAGCATGCCAGTTTTCTGCGCCTCCTCCGATGACTGGAGCGGTGATGGTGACTGGACGTGTTAGATGACCGACTGGATGGTAATATAGTTGTTGATTTTATTTGTATTTCGTATGTTTAATTAATTCACAAGCTTATAGGTGTTTATCATGAGTTCACAGATTTTTAGGTTGTTAGCCTTTTGCTTTTTTTTTCCTTCTGTTTTTTGTTTCTAATATGCAGCCATCAAGTTTTCTTTCTACGATAGCTTGTAAGACTTCAGATAATTTTTTTTTTCAATTAGTTTGTAAGCTTTATATTTTCACTTTAGCTTGTAAGGTATTAAATTATTTTTCATTTCAGTTCACGCTTAGATTTTTGAGCTCGTGTTCAAATTATTTATCACACTTTAGGTTATTTTGCCGTATACAATAGTGGCGTCATTCACCATCCATTAGTGACACCAAATGTAATTCATGAAAAAAAACTAAAGCATTGTTTTTTTAATTTGTTTGTTTCACCAGGCTTTTTTTGGTTGGTTCGGTAAACAACTCGGTAAGCTCGGATTACCACATATAGTTTTTTCACGATCGACACGTCCAGCCAGCTCCAATTCTCGAAACCAAGAGAAAGGAAAAAGCCCAGCAAATCGTCCATTTTCCAAAAATTTCCAGTCATGGCCCTTTTTCCTTTCACTTTTCTTCTCATTGTTTATATTTGTCCCCAAGCCACCAGTCATGAACACCGGCACCTATACGGCCAGCTGTTTCTGCCGTGTTGCCAATCGAATAAACATTGTGTCATTCACAATAAAACGGTTAGCGGTTTTGTCATTGCGCACACAACACTATAATATACACACACAACCAAAACTCGTTGACAGATGGTGCACATAGCGAGAAAAAATTGTACTCAGTGGTTTACGATACACTGCTGGTAATTATGTCATGTTAGGGTCTAAAGAGAATGAGCGTTAAGGAACGATTTTTGTTTGCATTCTCTTTGATGTCATCTTCTTTCTCGCACATTCTCTGTATATTTACGCACACGTATACACACACGCACACAAATGTTTTTTGTGTGTTGGCAAAACGTCGATCATCTTGATGAAAATATGGCGGATTGATCCATATGAATTGTGGTTATTGTATAAATGAGACCAACTTTAATTGTTTTAACTTGAAGAAGTTAAAAAAATGTGAACTTTGACGACTAAAAACACTTCTTCAAGTGTGGCAACGCAGAATGACCCTCGATTTCAGTCGTCAAAGTTGAAAATTCTTTAACTTTTGTGTGTTGCTTTCGTGGTTTTTATTTGTATTGTTGCATTTTTCAACGCAACGCTCAAAAACCAAGCTAACGGGTTGATTTTGTTTTGGCCTTTATGGCAACGAAAATTTCGCCAGAGGAGCTGAATATGAACCTCTAGCGAAATTTTCGGTTACAGCCAAGACATTTATGTCGCCCCTGAAAAATAATTGTGTAGATTTTTTTTGTGCCGAATTTCAACCATTTTTCGTTAATAAAGTATATACATGCTGTAATTAATCGTTTATATTTGCAATTTATTTCATATTGCATGGAGCTATTAAAACAAGCAAAAATTCAACAACGCCTATCATGTCACACTGTTAAGCTGATTGTTCTGTTCAGTACCACAATTCTGTACATATAACGAACATCGCTTATGTCGGCAAAAAATCGTTTGCATTAACGCTAGGCCAAACAATTAAAGATGGTCCCATTTGTACAACAACCACAAATCATATGGTGCAATCCGCCATCTTGCCATCAAGGTGATGGTGGTTTTACCAACACAGGCAAACAAATTTTTATGCGTGTGTGTATACGTGTGCATGAGCGGAGAATAAGCGAGAAAGAAGATAACAAAAAAGAGAATGCAAAAAAAATCTACCACCTTAATACCTTCAAACCCGGCCTGTTGTTAAAAGCTGTTCGCGTGAGACCACCTTTTTAAATCCGCCTTGGTACTAACGATTATGTTATGCTCTAATTCCTCGTTAAGAGAAATCGTTATCTATTTTTTCTCTCTGGCAACTCTATCCCAAAAAAAAGAAAAACAAAGAGGAATCGACAAAAATAATAAATAATTCCTCTTATAGCCTGAAATCCTTCTTTTATTTACTTAAAAACATCACAAATCTAAATAAAATGTACAAAATTATTTGGGGAAAGTGCAATCAGTACGAATTTATTCGTATAAAACTTTTGCGGACATGTTTTTTTCATATTAAGAAAAACACGCTACTACGCTTATTAGTTGATTGCACACACATATCTGCAATGTTTAAGAAAAAACCAGAGAAAAATGCTTTAAAGCCATTGTTTAAGTTCAAGCTATTGGCTTGCTATTTTCTCTACCCTCTTCCTTTGAGCTTGTTCACATAGCTGGACGTAGAGGGGGGAGCTCTTATAGTTTTCCTACAACCATTCATGGAGCTTGTTCGCTAGCTCGGATCGTAGGGGGATTCTTCCCATTCGCGGAAATTCCTCTACAACCTCTTTTTGGTCTTGTTCGCTCAGCCAGACTGTAGGAGGATTTATTGAGACCACTTTCTCTTTCTAAAACTCTCGATGGAGCGTGTTCGGATGTAGAGAGAAAGAGACTTCCAATATTGAAACGACGCCTCGAAACAACTTCAGTGCTTTTTCCCAAAACACTCGCAATCTAAGTCTCAAACTGCAGACATCGCCCATCTCTCACCCTATGCTTTTAAGGTAACTATCGCCTATCACACACTAATAAGGACAATAATTTTATTTGTTTTAAAATCTCTTTTACATAGACCCACCCGTCTCACCACAGCACGCTCTCACCCGCACCCTTATATTTGGTCACTTTGAGCCAGATCCGTTTCCAGTGAATAATTCTTTTTTTATTGCTTCTTTAAAGATCAACGCATGGCGTCTCATCCCCCTTTTATTATCAGCAATCATCTTTTCCATCGTACCTGCCATCATCTCATCAACATCAACCATCAAGAAACAGGTACGTTAAATCAGTTACATTTCGCGCTGTGTTGTTCGTTTAGTGAAAGGGAAAAGTTTAGTTTCCAAAAGTGTCATATATTTATTAATACTGGTCGCCTTTTGATACCCTTAACGCGTGTGCCTTTGGATAAATATTCTGAAAATACAGTCCATTTGTCGTGGTCCCAAACGTCCCTTGCCATCGAATGAGGAGTCAGACTGGCGGGCGCTGGTTGTTGGCGTTCGAGCACCGGCTTTTGGCTCAGTCTATCTGGAGCGGTTCTTTTGCCAATTCAACCCTCTGGCATGTGACAAAAAACATAATAAATCAACCAGCTATCGATGGAACAAGAAAACACAATAGACCATTAACAAAACACCTATACAATCAATCTTGTAGACATCACAACTGTGAAATTGCCTGGCGCCTAAAATACCTTCACGGCGCCTCAGGACATTGCCCACCCCAACCATGGCACCCCTTGTCCTGAAAAGTTTAAGGGAATCCCGTGATCCATCACCTGTTCCCGCTCCATCGCTGTCTAGTCACTTACCCCATATTCCGTTGATTCAGCCTTCCATCACTCAATTAATAAGATGATAATTCATAATACAAATTCACGTTTTTTATTAAATTGAAAAAAGTTTTCTATCATTAATAACGTTAAGATGAACAAACAAAATTTAAAATTAAAATTTAAAAAAAAAATTAAATTTAAACTGGGTCTAATATCTTGCAAGCAATTGCAAGAAAAAGTTCAACTTTGGATATAAAATTAAGGAGAATTCTAACCATCAGATGGCGCTGGCTATCTACTATCCGCTGGGGTTGCACATAAGGCGGCAGACCAGAAACCCAACCATCCTTTAAACACCACTGTTAAAGGATGTAAGGGAGAAAACATAATTTCTCTCAGTGTATTCCCTGTCATTAAATGTATACGCCCCTTAAGTTAAGTCTATCTCGCTGTGTGTAGGTCCCATTAAGAATATGTAAGTCTTCCTCAACGTATATACCTTGAGCTATCTACCCCACAGGTAAATACCTCGAATTACCATTTTTATACTTAGCAGATATACCTTCTTTAAATTAATCGAAAACCACTGCAGCAGACGGAAGACGCGGGAAATAATTTTCAATAAAAAAAATATGTATTGTAAAAAAGTTGTTTAATCAAAAGAAAATATAAATAATTGCGTGTTTAGCGTTCTTTGAAGTGCGCGCCAAGTAAAAAAAAATAAATAATTACTATTCCAATCATGACTAGCGGGAAAGTGCGTGCGTGGGTGTGTAAATGAAGTTGTAAGTTGGAAAAAAGTGAAGGAAAAAAAAAATAAATAAATACAATAAAGAAAAATAATACTTGTGTCTTGAAAAGGAAAAAACTTAACCACAAAAAACTCAAAGCAACGTGGTTAAACAAAACGGTTTATTATTTTGTGATGGTGTAAGTGATTACATGATTATAAGTGCGTGTTGTACAAAAAGATCCTACGGTACCCCTGCCATTCTGTATAAGTCACTCAACTTATGAATGGAGGTGGGGGTACTAAGAAATGATTCAATGACTTTCAAAAGTCTAGCGAATTTGGCAAAAGGTGAAAAATATGGAAAAAAAACTTTCGGTGGCAAAAAAGGAAAACAACGAGAAGTGAAACACTAAGAGTTTTAGTGATTTAATTAAAAAAAGAAAATACGTTTTGATGGCATAAAGAAAAATCTTAGATGTGAAAATTGTTCGGCCAACAAAACTAATAAGAAAGAAAATAATCGAAAATAATTAGATATAAAGATAAAAACTAAAAATAAATATAAAAAGCGGAACAAAGAAAAAACTGTAATCATTGAACGATATTGATACATTCGGAAAAAAATTAAAAACAAACCAAAATTATTTTCTTGCACAAACAATTCGTACAAATTTTAAATAAACCAAAAAAATATTTTGTTAATTTTCCACAGATTCCAAAAAACAAAATTGAATTGAATAGAAGAAATATTTTAAAATACTGAGAACATAAATATCTAAAATAATGATCGAACAGAAAAATAGCTAAAAAGAAAAAACTGTAATCATTGAACGATATTGATACATTCGGAAAAAAATTAAAAACAAACCAAAATTATTTTCTTGCACAAACAATTCGTACAAATTTTAAATAAACCAAAAAAATGTTTTGCTAATTTTCCACAGATTCCAAAAAACAAAATTGAATTGAATAGCAGAAATATTTTAAAATACTGAGAACATAAATGTCTAAAATAATGATCGAACAGAAAAATAGCTAAAAACCATTTGATATTTTAAAAAAAACCATTGTAACAATGACTAATCTGACTCATCCCTTAAATTTTTTTTATCTTTGCATGACCTGCAAATTAAGAATTTGCGGATTCGCATCGGCTGTCTCGCTTGAGAGCATAAACCATGCAGACTGTGGTCTAGTACCGTGATGCGCCCAAGAGAATTGAACTGGGTGCATCCTTTATGACTTCCCTCAGCCACCTCCTATCACTCACCACGGCATCCCTCGCTCCATGTCTCAGTAGCAATAGCGACAGAAGGACGGGTTGACCAATCGCGAGGTCTTCATGAGGCTCTATCGTGGTTGAGTGACTCCCGGAGCTGTCTCCCGCGTCGACTCGCGCTCCATCTCCAAGATGCCATAGTGATAGAAAGACGGGTCGACCCATCGCGAGGTCGTCGGAGAGCTCTCCTGCGGTCGAGGCTGGCAGAGAGAAGTAGCATGAGCCATTTTGTAATCCTGCGCACATCACACTACCGGACTACGTTCAACTGTTCAGCACCCGCGATAGTGTAAGACCACGAGTCCATTTCAACAAAGTCCTATCCGAATCATACAGGTAAGACCCTGGTAAGTATCAAGGCTATATTTCAGCTTCATTTTAAAACAATGATTGGCACACGTACACTATTGCCCTTTTTGTGTACGTGCACAAAAACATAAGCCCATGAGCTTCAAATTATATGCACATTTATATATATTTGCCCACTCCTGACTTAAGCGCACACACACGACACTCGACTCGAGATGACTCTGAGGTATGATGTGGGCACTGAACAAAAATTACTTGGCCCTCTGTAAAGAAAAATTCAATTCAAAGCTATATTCTGTCTCTAATTCACTTGTTTTATCTTATGTTACAGTTCATAATTTCACTACGGCTGTTCTATACCTTGTTTCTAATATGACGTTCGGCGTAGTGACTAATTTCTGAGTAGCCTAGTACGATTTTCGAGTTACATGTTGCTATTTGTGAAAAGATACGCAGGTATAATTGCTCGCACGATCCTACATTTCAAATATTTCGGGCAAAGCTTAGCTTTTATATTCTTGCTAAAATCGCTGATGATTGCGACAAAATACTTCCTGTCCCGGAAGAAACTTTAACTCTCGCGCTCGGGTATTATATTTCGTAGACCGTTCTTTCTTCAAGGTTCTTTCGAACCTCCTCTCTGATTAATTCAAAAGAGTTGCAAAGCGCTAAACTCTGGTTCCCTCAACGAAGATAACCGCTTAGCCAACCACGTGTCACCATATTAGTGCCAAAAAGTGCGAAATAAGTCGTCATCCCAATTGACGAGTGCACCGATGAACGCAAAGCACACTCTATTGCGGATAGGTTTTGGCCCCACTCTCTCTGGTCGCCATCCAAATAAGACCTAATTGTTGCCAATATCGATTGGTTTACCCTTGCGGATGCGTTCGCCTGAGGCGAGTACAACCCAGTTTTATAATGAATTACTCCATGCTCGTTTAGAAAGTTCGAAAAATTTTTCCCAACAAACTCCTTTCCATTGTCCGACATGACAATTTCGGGGACTCCAAACTTGTGGAACACTTCAGCGGTCAAAAACTTGATCACGTTTCTAGATGTGGCTTTGGACATAGGCTTCAATAATACAAATTTAGTGACGTGGTCAAGGACTATAAAAATGTAGGAATTACCGGACGTATGGATCAAGGAAATCAACATAAATCTTCTGAATAGCTTTCTCTATTTTGTAATCTGGTCCTATAGGCTGTTGCATATTCTGATAACTTGACCCCAACAAACAAATCTCACACCTCTTAATGAAATCACGGATTTGTGCACTCACATTCGGCCAGTAGGACAGCTCCCGCAACCTTTTCAAAGTCTCATGAAAACCTCCATGCGGCGCCGTAGTTGGTTTATGTGCCCTTGCTACAGTGGTTGACGTCAGTCGCGCCGGAACCCATAGCTTCCAGACAAAGTCTTCGCACGGCTTATCAATAGTCACGGGGATTGTTCTCTTATATATGAAACCATCAAGTCTGGCAGTGAGTCTTTGTTTTCGGATATATTTTTCACCTTGTCCACATACTCTTCGTCCTTGAACTCCTCTGCGTCTAGATCAACCAGGCAGGCAAATTCCTCGAATAGCTCCTCTAGTTCCAATCGCGATAGAGTGTCTGGCACAACATTCTGGCATCCTTTACAGTGTTCTATGCTGAAGTTATGGCCCTGGAGCAACAAGCTCCATCTAGCCAACCTGCCGCTGAGCTCCCTGTTGGAGATCAGCCACTTCAACGAAGAGTGGTCTGTAATCATCGTAAACGGCATTAGCTCAATGTAGGGTCGGGTCTTCTTGATGGCCATCATCACAGCCAGGAGATAACTTCTGGGACATGAAAGCAATCGAATGCTCGCCCTTATCCTCGTCATTCTGAAAGAGCACTCCCCCAATACCCACATCCGATGCGTCACACGGAACGAAGAACTGCTAGGCAAAATCGTAATGTCGTAAAACGGGACTTTGGGTGAGTGCTTACTTCAACATGCGAAGGGTCACCTTGGCCTTGTCACCGAAGACAAAAATCTTACTCTTCTTGAGCGTTTGGAAGACCGGTACCTCTATTGTTGCGTAGTCCGGTATAAATCGGCGATACCACCCGGTCATGCCAGTGACCTCTCCTGACCTGCCTAACAGTCTTGGGGTAGTCGCATTCTAGTATGGCGGACACCTTCTCGGGGTCCGGCCTTAATTTTCCTTCTCCGACAATGTAGCCCAAGTACCAAGTACGCGAAAACAGAATCTCGATTTGCCCACATTGATTGTTAAGCCAGCATTTGTCAATGCTCTAGCCACCTGCGCCAACAGCTCCTAATGAGTTCTGAAATCGTTTGACACTATGAGTAAGTCGTCCAAGTATACGAACTCTCGCTCCCGCAGATACCTCGGGATGACCTTGTCCATTAATCGACATAACCTTTCGGCCGCATTACACAGCCCAAAGGCATGACTGTAAAATGGTACAAGGGTCTCCCCGGCACGGTGAACGCCGTCTTCTCCCTGCTTCTTACCTCGAGAGGAATCTGCCTGAATGCATCATCCACACTCGAGATAGAATGGTTGTCTCCCAGCCTACTCAGCAGACCCTCAATATTCGGAAGTAGATAGGCATTTTTTACCGTAAGGGCATTGAGCTTCCTCGCATCGAGGCACAACTGGGTCTTAGTGCACTTGCGCACCAAGGTAACGGAGTTGTTCCACGGGGTTTGACTCGGCTCAATGACCCCCTTGGCAATCATCCTACCCAGCTTCGAATACATAATTTGCTGAACGGCAGGAGACACGAAGTAATGCATCTGTTTGACTGGTTCTGCCTCTGCGGTGTCGACACTGTGTTCCTCCAATAGTGTCTTCCCCAGGGCCTTCACCTCAATTGACGGAAACATCGAAATAACCTCGTCCAGGGGTAGCTTCTTCTCACCCCTCTAGCAGTGTTGCGAGGGATTTTTTGGCTCATCCTCTTCCTCCTCCTCCAGTCTTAAACTCTCTACGCTGGCTAATAGTCTAAACTTCTTCATGTACCTGGTGGTTGACCACTTCTTCTCCTGCAATCTTTATGCACATATAAAGTCTTGTGTCTCTGCCCTCGTACAATATGGCAGAAGCAATTTCATGCCTAGGAGCTTTTCTTTGTTTATACCTTTCTCTACCCTTATCTATTCTTGTCACCTTTTGTACTATTTCGGGTTCTTCTGGTTTAACACCTTCGGCAAATATCCTCTCCCGAGCTTCTTTACATTCCTGCATTTTGATATGCCATGGCCTAATTTCCTTAAGTCTAATATTCATTTCATTATTCTCACCACCATCCTTAATACTATCCTTGCGTAAAATAGTTATTTTGTTATAACCTATCTGTTCCTCGCCTATTTCTTGGGCTCCTTTTGGAGATTCATGATGTTCGGACGCTTTTCCCCCTTCACCGTTCCCGCATATCAGTTTCCCCCACATCTGGTATAATTCGGCTTTACTACGTTCTCCATGCCACATCCGTAGCAAAAAATCTTTCTGGTGGTGGATGGACAGTCCATAAAACGATGGCCCTTTTCTCGACAGTTCCAGCAGATATAACTGATGGCCTCTATTTCCAAATCTGTTTCCACCTGTTCGTACTCAAGCTCATTCACCCTAGGAGCAAATTGCTGACGTTGTATTTGAGCGAAGTGTCTCTGGTTAGCCAACAACAATTCAGCCTTCTTGCACTCTTCTCTGAAGTGTTGCAAACCGTACATCCTTATCGGGAAGACCAACGCTGCCATTGCCGGCTTTAAATTGCCCTTCATCATCTCGACCACCATTTGTTCGTTCAAAGGCTCTCGTTGTTGATGCCGTAGACGCAGCATAGCATTGCAAAAGTCCTCGAAGGACTCATGTGTCCCTTGCCTGCGGTCCATCATCTTTCTTTGGATGTCGTCACTCTCGAACTTGTGGAACTGTGCCAAGAATGCCTTCTTCAACTCGGGGTAGTTGCGCGTGTAACCCAACCTTCTCTGTATCCATTACCATTCCTCCGCCGGTCCCTCTGGGAGATATGAGAATTTCACTAATACCTCGTCCCACTCACACTGGTAATCCTCCCGAAGCTGCTCTGGACGGAACATAAAGTCCTCCGCGCTTATCGACTTGGCTGTGCCATCGAACTTTATCCGTCATTTCTCCACATCTATTTGTGGCGATTTGGAGTATGCATCGTCTGTGAGTACATCGGCTGATAAGGCCGTGCTGGTGCGTTTGAAGCATTCCTGAGACTTTCGAGCTGGTTACCCAGATGCATGAACTGTTCTCGTTGTTGGTGAGGGAATGGCAGTTCATTCGGCGGTCTCTGCGGGACGTCTACGGCTGAAAAGGTTTGGTACGGATTTATTGTTGGCCCTCGGTATTCGCTGCTTCTCTGAATTTGATTAAATGGCGGCGTCTGCTGGCTTACGGCCCTGGATGGCTGCGGTCGCTGTTTGTGGTACTAATGGGCACGTCGGGATATTTAAATGCGTCAAGCTCTGCTGCACTAGCTGGGGTACCAGCTGCCTCAATTTCTCCTTGAGCACCCTTATGGTCTCTAACTGCCCCACACCAATCGCTGGGTCAATGACAGTATTTAAAAACCCCTCCTCTTGTGGTGCTTGGTAAAACGCTTGTCGTACGGTACTCCCCTCCCCCTTCTTTCTACGCTCTCTCTGCACCGTCTGAGCTGTTAAACTGCTGAACTGAGGGGTGTTTGGATTGATACGTACGTCCGACATGTCTGATACCAACAAAGCTGGACTGGAAACAGCAGACGTAAACATCATGGGTGTGACTGTTGCTGTTGTTGTGACCACAGCTACTGTCGTAGTTGTAATGGCCGTTGTCAAGTTAGTTACTGTGGTTGTTGTTGTTGTCGCCATAGCCGATGGACCCGAAACTTCGCTAGAGTAACTATTTGCCCTTGTATCAACCATTAATCTAAAACTATATGACTTTAACCTATAAATTTTTATCCACCTATCAGAATTAAAAACGCTAACTTCTTTTATTCTTTTAGGTCTGTACTTTAACAGATGTAATCCTGGATGGGGTTTGTGACTTACATCTTGCGGCTTCATAAACAGATGAGAAAATTTGGCAATTCCACACATAACAGGTAATGACTATCCACTCAAAACAATCAATTTCTCCACAATTAATTATCTTTGAATTTTCAGGTGTTTATTGTGGTATGCGGCCTTCCAGCGGTGGGCATCCCCCTTTAGATCATATGTATGACTATTGTGAATACATTTGGGCATAGGAGGACAACCCTGGGAATCATGTGTTCAGTGATTGAAACGGGTGGAAGAGGAGGAGAAGCCGTCAAGGAAGGCTGGTCGAAAGCCTGCCATGACGGGAAATTTGAGGAAAATGGCCGACTTCCTTGCCGGTTTTGCGCTCTCTTGGACCTTGAAGTTGGAGTTGGCTGGATGTGAAAACCCGCGTGTAAAATATATTGTAAAAAAAATGGAGTTTTTCTGCCAAGTGACTGCGGTTAAATTATATGCCCTGTGGCACAAAGCAGTGTGGACAACTCCAACCTTGATATAAACACCATAAACCAAGAACAAAACACCAGAGTAAAAGCAAGAAAATTGGATTTTTTTTTTATTTTCTGTGAATTTGCGTTGAAGAAATTCTATCTTTGGAGCTACAACCTAAATATATAAAAACTACATGCAAAAAAAAAGAAAAAAAAAAAGGCTAAAACTACATGCCGAATAATCTTAAAAATTACGTGTCAGTTAATCCTAAAAACTACATACAATATAAAGTTACAGCCTAAAAACTACATGCCAAATAACCCTAAAGTCTACATACTACATAACCTAAAGATCACTTGCTTCATAATCCTAAAAATTACATCCTAAATAATTCAAAGCTAAAACCTACAATTTAAGTGAAGCTTAACTTACAAACTGAATTGAATTTACAACCTGAATAGAGACACGGAAAATATATGAATTATAAACAAAATAAAAAAGAATAACTACAATACATCAGCGTCGGTCATCAGCCACGTCCAGCCACCATCGCCACTCCAATCAACGTGGGAGCTCCTGATGCTTGCAACCTCCCAAGGGTAAATGCCGGACTTCGGACCAAAACGGACGACCTATAAAGACAACACGTTTTATTACCGATTAATACTACATATAAATATATTAATATATTTTGGCAAACAATATTTGGATATATATATTCCTTTTTTTTATTTTTCTTACCTGAGGGGAGACAAGAGGGGTTATTTGTCCCAATCTAGATTTCGTGAGTTCCGTTTTAGAGGAACCGTAGGCGCTAGGATCAGAGCTCTAATCCGGGTAGGTCCTCAGAACGTTGAATAGGGAGTTGTTGCACACCGGGCGTGTATCATCTTGTCGAACCTGAAAAGAGAAAAAAAGGGAAGGTAATCAGAACAAATTATAAAAAAAAGGCTGAATATATTCGTATACATCGACAACACGGACGGACAGAACAAACTACAGACTGTTTCTCATACGCGGACGAACACCAGCGGCATCCCGGTCGAGAACGAGGGGGCCATGCACGGCCAGAGAAGGCGGGCTATGGATTACCAGATCGAGGAAATTTAAGATGCCTTTATTGAACTTTTTTTGATTCTTTGTTATGTTATTTAATGCCAATAAAGAGGGCAGTTTTTATAATGTTTACACACGAGGATAGCATGTGTTAAGCCTAAGGCTATTTTGAAGGGTGGTGTGGGAAGGAATGAGTGAGAGGTAAGTGAAGGTACATCAGCGAAGTTGGGATGCCCAATATATGGGAAGAGGCATCAAGGTATGGGAGCCCACGGGTTCCTTGTGGGTGGGACAATGCTTGGCGAAACAGCTGCCAAGCAAACTTCGCGGTGAGTGTTTGTAGTTGACATTTCCGGTACGTGTGAGTTCGTGATCCTGTTTCCGTTTGGTGTTTTCCTTCTTCTTACATGTTTCGGGCTCGTTTTTGTTTTGAATCCCCTAAAAGCCCGGTATGATTTATGTTTTTGTTTCGTGACAGCGTATGACCCGTGTTGTTGGCAAGAACCTACCCCCATCCGGCGAGCGATAGGCGCGCTGAAAGCCAGCATACCGGCAAAGCCGACACCGGGCGAATATCAGCTCAGGGTATGAACCGTGCACGTAACATTATATGGCATGCTATTGTTGATTGGTTATTGGGATTGTGACAGCTGCCTTCGGACTGAGCTCTATGGCAACTACATAAGGATTTACAAGCCCTTGTCATGTAGGACTTACTAGAGCTGAGTTTTGAATTCATAAGAGTCGGACAGACAGGCACAATTTGAGCTATTGGCTTTACTCTATTGCAGAAAAAAATGAAAAGTATCCCCTATTGTCTCCCGAGGAAGTCGCATGGTTCGCTTGGATTTATAGCCACTTCGACGCCAGACTTACTTCCCGTGGAAGCTTCGGGTGACCGAAGTATCGATGCCTCTTCAAGCGTATACGTCAGACTGGCGGGCGCCAATCTTTTGCCAATCCAACCCTCTGGCAAGTGGCAAAAAACATAATAAATCAACAAGCTATCGATGGAACAAGAAAACACAATAGACCATTGAAAAAACACCTATAGAATCAAACTTGTAGACATTGTAGACCATGGCACCCCTTGTCCTGAAAAGTTTAAGGGTACCCCGTGATCACCTGTTCCCGCTCCATCGCTGTCTAGTCACTTACCCCATATTCCGTTGATTTAACCTTTCATCACTCAATTTATAGAGCAAGTATTTTCAATGATAATTCATAATACAAATTTTTATTAAATTGGAAAAAAGATTTACATCATTAGTAACGTTAAGATAAACAAACAATATTTAAAATTAGAATTAAAAAAGATTAATTGGAACTGGGTCTAATAACTTTCCGACAATTATAAAAAAAATTATTAGAAAAAAAACAATATTAAAAATTTTGGAATTTCCCCTCTTTTCAGATGGTTTGCGTCGCTTCGTCAGTTTCGGATGAATGTTAATGGACTGCCCGTGTAGAATGCGGCATTGGTGGCGGCCTTTGCGGTCAATAAGGTCCCTTCGAGTTCTCGTCTGTCCGTCCGTCTAGTCTTTGGTAAGTATTATCTAGTTCAAGTGTAGTTGTCGCAGTTAGTTTTTGTTTAAAAAGTTTCTTTTCTGGGGTTTTCTGTTGTGCTGCTTTTTCAGCACAGTAGGGTCAACATCGGCTGAAAGGGGCAAGGAAATATCCTTTAATTTCTTACTACCTAACCTAACGAGGAGCTCATGTTTAGGTCAATGTTTGCATTACAACCAACGGGTGAGTAAAAAGAAAAAAAAGCACTAATGTTGTCCCTACCTAAATTATTTCTCTTTTCTTTTTTTTTATACAAAAAAAAAAAAAAACTGGGGTATGGTGACTGTGGTTGTGGCGGTTGCTGTCTTTTCTTATGGCAGTGAAGGAATATTGGCTTTGGTTTTCACCTTTCAATTATTTTCATGGCTTTGATTTTTCTAAGTCTTTAGTTTTTAAAATTTTCAATTAAATTTTGTATTAACATTTCTTTTTTAGCTTTCACTTTTTCTTTAGATCATTTCTTTTAATGATTTAACTAATTAATTTTTTTCTCTTTTTTCAGGCTTTTCAAATTGTTTATTTCATTTATTTTTTTTTATTGTAAGCCTTAAAAGCTTTTAGAATAGTTTTGTCTTTTCTTTATTCTTCAAGCTTTTTTATTAAACTTTATCACTGTAATATTTCGGTTTTTTATTGTTCGTTTTTGTCAAAAAGTGTCACTTGTTTGTATATTCAGGCTTTTTTAAATAACATTAACATTTTGTATCACATTAATTTTCATTTCAAAAAAACAAAATTCCAATTTTTCTCTGGTGTTTTTTCCCCTCTGCCAAGTCCTAATCGAAAAAGGAGGAAGCTTCCTTGGATCACCGACCGGCTTGGCTTGGATTGGCCTCCATCATCAAATTTGACTTCCAGCGGGCACCAACAAAACATATGGTGGTAGCCATAGTTGTAAGTTCGTGTCAGCTGGTTTTGTCTTACGTTGACAGGAGGCAATTTCTAACCATCAGATGGTGCTGGCTGTCTACTATCCGCTAATGGATGGCGCTGGGGTTGCACATCAGGCCGCACACCACACATTCTTCAATCTAATCGCTTCAAATTCTATACGAAATTCCTACATAAATAATATCGGGTATATGTGCAGAGAACCTTTGCCTTTTGTGGAAATTTATTTGGTATATTTGCCTTAATAAATACTTATATTCACGTATTGTTTATCTTTTAGTGTCGACCAGTTGCTTTGCCCAGTGGTGTTTTTCATTTTCATTTGTTTGGTAAAGTTTTTCTATTCTTACTGCAGTGAAATACAACAACAAACCCGATCGTCAAACCGCTTTTAATAATTCTCGCGCCTTTCCAAAAGTCCAAACAAAACCACCACTATTCGTTTGATATTCACATCAACTGCTGCCCACTCTCCCTATTAGAACAGCATTAGTTGATATAGAATCACACGCACCCACATATTCGTTGACTCTGCTCAACTCCAATATTCATTGCGTGGGTGTATACATATTGTACATGCGTCATACATATCGATCAACGACGACGTCACTGTTGTTTGGTTCTTTTTCTGCTTGGCGCATTGGGTGACGCACGATGGGTCGAAGCACCATCAAAAGCGGAATTATAATTAAATATTTTTTTCGAATTAAAATTTTTGCAAATTTGCCGGGAATTGTTAATACGTCGTAGACAGTCGGTCATCCTCGAATCTGGACAACCTATTGTCGGTCAATACACTGAAAAAAAGTTTGTATAGCTGAAATCATAAATACTGTTGAGTCGAACACTTTTTTACGCCCTACTGTCAGCAAGTACAGTGAAAAAAATTATATATAACCGTTACTTTTTTTGATAATATTTCTCCCCTCGAATTGCGTTGCATCCGGACAGTCGGCATATTAGAAAATATAGTTTTTGAATATAATTAGTTTGTATAAACTTTTATTACTATCATTGAATTTTATATAAATTTGGAAATACTCAATATTGATTTTGAAATTTTCCACACTACTACCGGTCATTTATCGGGCTTTGCGGATAACTTGATGTTGTTTATCCGAGCTTCGGACCCTCTCGTTAAATTTAATGCTTCGTTTTCATTGATCAAATTGGAGGATCATAGTGTATATACTTTTGAGACACAAGCCGCGGAGATTAAGAAGTTTTGGTAAAATGCACTTACGACAAATGTCTCGATTACCTTACGAAACTTGAAGGCGCAAAGACCGATGATATAGATGCCTCGGATGAGAAGTATGAAACTTCGTATCGTGCTTATGTCCAATGCCTGTCTTCCATAAAAAGATTGTTAGACCAATGCAAGAATCTCACCAAGGCAACACCTTCGTCTCCACCTACGACTAACGTTCGAATCATTTCGAAGCCACCCCGAAGAGCCGGCCTCCTGCGAATATTGGTATGGTCCAATCCGTCGCTAGTGTATAGGTAAAATCGGTCAGTTCTGTCGCTCACGCTTCATTACTTTCACATCCGCCGATTGATGAGGCCTTGACGCACAATCTCACTTTGCCTTGAGATACCGACGTTTTTCATGGCGACATTCAGGGATCTTTTCACAGCGGTCTATAAAAATAATTCGCGTCTTAGTGATATTGATCGCCTCTGCCACCTGACTCAGAAAACAAGTAGAGAGGCTAATTTCCTCTCACGCATCGCAGTTTTGTTTTGGCATGAGCCGCTTTGAAAAGTGCCTACGATAACACCCGCATTTTGGTCAACAGGCATATGAAAGCGTTGTTTGAACTTCCGGTTTTAGATCGCGAGACTTGCTCAGGCTTGTCCTTACAACGAGGAATTAATGCGTGCCTTTCCGCTATGGCAGTGTACGATATCGCAACGGATCACTGGGATCCTATATTGGTATACATCTGCACCCAACGGTTGCCTGCTTCGACTGTCTCCCTTTAGGAACAGAGTATAAAGGATAGATCCTCGTTATCCACTTGGAGTGAGCTAGACGTTTTTTTGGCAGAGAGAATCCAGAACTTGGCGTGTATTCGTGATATGAAGGGCCTGAGCCCGCTACTAGACCGGGTACTCTTGGGGTTAAGACACATTTGACGAGTGACGTGTAGTTTTTGTCCCAAACAGTCGCACACTCTTATATCTTGTCCGAAGTCTCAAACCTTGTCGTTTGAAAACAGGCTTTCTGCGGCCAAAAAACAGAAGTGCTGTCTTAACTGTCTTTCACTGGGCCCTATGGTTAGACATTTTCCTAGCGCTCATAACTGTTTTTGGCTGGATCATTTCTGGTGCGCTCCCGACCTCATCCGTTCGGGTTTTTTTGACTACCGTGAATTTTGTCGAAAAAGAGAGCCCCAATAAAACTCTACTCCGTTTCTGTGGGCTGGAGGAGACTCCCAAACGAAGGCTTCTTTCACCCGCGGACCGATTTTGTGAGGACAATTATCGCTTTACTACAACTCTCCTGTGATTGTTGTTGTGAAGATTGTGATACAGAAGGTTTGGTTAGATAATATTGGCTGGGACGATCATCTTTCTGACTTAACCAGGTGCGCCTGGCAGACTTTCGTTGATAATTATGCATCTATCAATTCCATTCGTATTCCGAGATGGGTTCAGTATTGCCAAGACTGCATGGCTGAGTTGTTGTGCCAGTCGCGGACTACTCCCGGCGGAACTTACCACTTCTCACTCTGGTGGCGTGGTCCACAGTACTTGTCATCAGATTCATCGGAATGGAATCTTTCTAGTCCGTCGTCGTTAGACACCGAATTGGAATGTCGCAATATTCGCATCCATTTCTCATTTATCAACGCTTATAGGGAGGTTTTGGAAATATTTTCGTCTCTAGATAGGGCATTGCGTGTGCTTTCCTATGTCTTTCGATTCTTCCACCAGGCTCACCTTGCTCATAGGCATCATTGCAATTACGTTGGTCACACCATTTCTCCACACGAAATAAGGCAATTAAGTTGCGTCTTTCTACCATCGCGCAGAAAGTATTTTATCCCGAGAAGTACAACTACCTTCAAGACAAGAAACCTCTTCCGGGTTGTAGCTCCCTCTTACCCTGAACGCTTTTCTTGACGAAAATGGCATTATTCATCTCAACTGCCGATTAGTAAAGTCACCCACCCTTCTATACACCGAAAAACACCCCATTATTCTCCCTTTTGATTGTCGTTTTACACGTCTTTTTACTTGAATTTGTTCGTAAGATCTCTATTCATGGCGGCAATCAATTCATGCTTCTGATTGTACGTATCGAGTTCTGGATTTTACGTTTCAAGAACCGATGTAAGACATGACTGTTTGAGAGGAAACGCTCTTGCAATCAGATCATTGCCGCTCTTCCTCCCGAGAGAACAGTAATCACCATGCCTTTTACCACCACAGGAGTGGATTATGCGGGGTCCTTCGATATAAGATCCTTCACTGGTAGAGCTTGTCGAGTCACGACAGGCTACATGTGCGTATTTGCCTGCTTTTCGATCAAGGCGGTTCACTTGGAGGCTACATCTGATTTGTCGTCTGCGACATTGTTGGCAGCGCTTTCATTGCACGTCGTTGATGTCCTCGGGCTATGTTTTCGGATAACGGTATGGTCGGGGCGAAATAGGCGAAAGTCGGGAAACTATTTGCTCTTCACTAGAACTCTAAGAGTTCCCTTTGGCATTTTATAGCGGCCGGTGCTCCTCATATGGGAGGACTCTGGGAAGCGGCGGGGAGAAGTTTTAAACTACATTTTCGAAAGTATGCCAATGATTTGAAATTTACGTAAGAAGAGCTGATACGGTGCTTGCTCGAGTTGAGGCTTGTTTAAATTAAAGGCCACTCTGTCCTATGACTGACTCCGCGCAAGATATTGTTGCTCTTACCCCGGGTCATTTTCTAATAGGCGCGCCTCTTTTGTCTCTCCCAGAATCGATTGACGAAGCCAATATTAGTCTGGTGAATCGATATTGTAAAATGCAGGCTTTTGCTCAACAATTTTGTATTCGCTAGAAAAAGGAGTACTTGCATGGCCTCACCAAACGATACAAGTGGAAATGCCCCCAACGCAATGTCCAGGTCGATGATTTAGTTGTCATTCAACATGAACAACTACCTCCAATATCGTGGAGGCTGGGTCGGATTGTTCAGACACACCACGGCGAGGGCGGTCAAGTAAGAGTCGCAGATATTCGCACTGATTAGGGGATCGTAAACTTACTCGATTTTCCTTATTTCTTACCGCGCATTCTCATTCAACCGGGTCTACCAAGGGCCCAATATACAAAATTTGGTTGGTTCATATCTGGCCTCGTCCAACCCCGGGCTTTTTTTCTCTCATTAAATCGAATATCTGTTGTGAGCTTGTTAAATGAATTAATATTTGTAATTTGTATTTTTTTTTTTTTTTTTTTTGAAAATACATTGGATTGAAAATATGCTCACAGAAACTGAATTTACGTTCTTTTTAGATTTAAGCTAAATTGAAGCTCTATTTTTATGTTGCAACACTGCGAGTTGTTGCAAGGTGGCCGGAATGTGTAAGTTCAAACGATTGGCTGGTTCCTTTCTCTACCCTCTTCCTTTGAGAGTGTTCACATAGCTGGACATATAGGGAGGAGCTCTTATAGTTTTCCTACAACCTGCTATGGAGCTTGTTGGCAAGCTCGGATCGTAAGGGAATTCTTCCCATTTGCGGAAATTCCTCTACAACCTCTCCTTGGCCTTGTTCGCTCAGCCGGACTATAGGAAGATTTTTTAAGAGCACTTTCTCTTCCTACAACTCTCTTAGGAGCGTGTTTGCCTAATTCGGATGTAGAGAAAGAGAATTCCAATATCAAAACGACGCCTCGAAGCAACTTCAGCGCTTTTTCCCAAAACACTCGCAATCTAAGTCTCACACTGCAGACATCACCCATCTCTCATCCTTAGACTTTTAGGTAACTATCGACTGTGTTGAAATATCACATACTAATAAAGACAATCCTTTGTTAAAAAAACTAATAGCCGATGTTTTATTTGTTTTAAAATCTCTTTTACATACACCCACCCGTCTCACCACGGCACTCTCTCACCCTAACAGCCAGCGTAAATATTAAACCCCGATTACCCTACTCATTAAATCCGGATTTAAGGCTCTCGTCAGCTGATTTTATGAGAGGAAAACAGATGGTCGAGCTATTAAATCCGGATTTAAATTTATTTCGTTAAAATAAACACCAAACAATTGTCCGTCGTTTAGTTATCGAATAAAAATTCGTAAGCGAAAACAGCTGATGTCGATTATTGTTAAAAGTGGCTACTGAATACCAAATTCGTTAACTTTTCTGTTATCGCTTTTCAATTAAACGATTTCGTTAAAACACTTTACTGAATTCCACTACAGATTTTCAAGTGGAATGCGGTCAAACTCCATATAAAAAAAGGTTGGCTAAAAATAGGAGGGAAAGTATTACTCTACTTATCGTGAGGAACATAACAAAAAAGAGCAAAGTGGCAACACTTTAAACCGGCATTAGTTTTGTATGTTTTATTGATTTCAGCGGTTCATTTTTCTTTATTTATTTGCAAAAAAATTAAATAGAGAAGACAATAAGTGCAGAAAAAAAGAGTTTTGGTATGGAAACAAAAACATTTGATTGCTGTCAAATTCCGCTCGCGGAACAATTAAAAATTTCCTCAACTATTCCGGAAGCAGAATAGAATACCAACCCTTACGCCAGGATGCACTTATAAGGTAAGATCATGCGAACAGCTGAGTAACATTTTTTATTTTTGATTTGATTTTCCAGTAAATCTAAATGTTAAAGGCCTAACAACATAGCTGTGATTTTTACCATAAATCTTAATAAGATGTTCTAACTTAACCGCCACACATAAGCAAAAAAACAGTGTTATAGCGAAGAAAATTCATACATAAAACGCATTTGAAGAAGATAAGTTGTAAAACAAAGTTTCGAAATAAACCACTTTGACACTTCTATTTACGGCATTTGCCACTCAAGGTAGTTTCGTTGGAGGTAGACTTTTGTTTTTTTTGCTAATGACTCAACCTTTTAATTGTACCATAGCCTTACGCCATACCCCCAACGAAACTACCTTGAGTGGCAAATGTTGTAAATCGAAATGTCAGTGGTTTTAGAAATAATTGTTTTAAAACTTTTCTTCTTCAAATGTGTTTTATATTTGTATTTTCATCATTATAACACTGTTTTGTTGCCTATGTGTAGAATATCGGATCAAAGAGAACGTATTTTTAAGATTTCTAGAAAAAAATCTCGGCTGTGTTATGAAGCCTTTGACATATAGATTTACTACAAAATTAAAACAAAAATAAAAAAAATTTACTCAGCTGTTCGAATGACCTCACCTTATAAGTGCATACTGCCTTACGCAATGACAATTTAAAAATAACTTTAATTCATATTCCATGGAACTATTAAAACATACATTTTCATTCATAAGACTGGTACTATATTAGTTTTCCACAGTTGAAAACATGCATTTCTCACGGTTCCTTTTTTGAAACACTATAAAAATCTCAATGAAAACATAATACTTTTATGAAGATTCTTTCATAAGTAATGAGGGAATGTCATGTTGAATGAATCAGCAAGTGTTTTTTCCTTAAAAATCTATTATCTAAAAAATCTAAAAAATTATCTAAAAAATTTAATAACTACAAAATGTCGCGTAAAGGGAACATTGTACAAGCCATTACTTGCAGAATAAATTCACCAATGCCTTCGCCAAAATTTCGCCAGAGGTACATACTGCGCTTTATACCTTTTAAATATGAAGATTGAGAGTTGTCCATGTGAAAAGCTTTCGGAATAGTCGCGAAAATCTTTAATTGTTCCGCGAGCGAAATTTGACAGTTATGTTTTGTTTTTATTTTTGCATACCAAAAGACGTTTTTTATCTGCACTTATGGTTTTATTATTTTTTTCGCAAATAAATAAAATAACGAAAAGAAAAAACGAATCGTCGAAACCAATAAAACAAAAATGATGTCAAGCGTTGCCACTAAAATTTCTCTTTTGGCAATTTTCCTCACTATAAACAGGATACTATTTTCCACCTATTTTCCTCCAGCGTTTCGCCGATGCTTTTTTATATGGAGTTTGACAGCATTCCGCCTGAAAAACTGAACAGAATACTCAGCTGAAGAGGTGGGGTCATCAGCACAACAACAAAAAAACCACCCCAACGAAACTACCTTGATATCCAAATGCCATAAATTAATGTCAAAGTGGTTTTAGAAATAGGCGTTAGGTCTGTTCGCATACTTTTTCTGCAAACCTTTGCAGGAGAGTAGTTTAGGTTAGGTTAGGTTTAAGTGGCAGTCTGCCATCAGACTCACTTAGACGTTTTCGTCCATTGTGATACCACAGGAATAGAAGAAGGAATATGCCTTCTAGTTCCTACCGTTGAACCATCCATATCGATTTAAAAAGCCCAACTTGCGAATGTTCACATCCGCTAAATCAGACAGGTTCTCAAAGAAATGATAACCTAAAGTGGAATTCCTTCTGACTGATAGCGCGGGACACACACACAGAAGGTGTTCTACAGTCTCTCTGTTTTAGCCAATGACAGCCCAGCACTAGACCTCTTCAAGTCTAGATTAGATCGCATAGTTTTAAAATGCTCACAGCCCCTTCTTTTCGACCATTTATCACTCGTTGTCCTTCGGTCCTGGTCCTGAAAACTTAGCTTACATGTCGCTAGAGGCATACCGACATATTCCAGTTTTCCTGGAATGTGTAAGGTAGTTCCTAGTCTCGCAAGCTCATCCGCTTTACAATTCCCTGGCATGTCTATGTGGCTCCGCACCCAGAACAGGTAAAATTTAAACTACTCAGCCATCTCGTTGAGAGATCTGCGACAGTCGAAGGCGATTTTTGTGTTCAAAAATACGTTCTCCAGGGATTTAACGGCTGTCTGAGAAGATATTTATGCCAATCGTCATTATGACATTATATCTAAGCCATTCCACCACTTCCTTAATTGCAAGGATCTCCGCTTGATATACACTGCAGTGGTCGGGTAACCTTTTCAATATGATCAGATATAGATCTTTAGAGTACACACCAAAGCGCTCCTGTTCGTTTAGTTTGGAGACATCCTTATAGAAGGTTATGTCCCAATCGTGTGGTGCTCTTGTGGCTTTCGCTCTGTTGTAGAGTTTTCTGTAGTCCTTCCTTAGACTAACCAGCTTTGGGGTCCACCATGGCGGTCGCTGTTTGCCCATTGGCTTGGCACTAGGACATGCTGACACAAGCGAGTCATTAAGGGCCTTCGTGATCCGCTTGACCATTATGTCTATATTCTGCGCAGCTGCCACATCCTTCACTGGACTAGAAGGGATAGGTTAGGTTAGGTTGAAAAGAGGGTGCAGATACTAATCCGGCCCATGCGGCTTGTTGTGCGCTCTAAAAACTATAAAGTAACCTCTAAAAAAATTTAAGTAAGGAATTCCTTGCTACTTACAAAATCCTTAATTGTTTTCAATGCCACTCCCCTAAGTCGGTTCATGTCTGATATTGTGTCTCCACCTAAGTACTGGTATCTGTTGGATGCGAAAGCCGGGCAATGACAAAGGAAATGCTCCAACGTCTCATCATCTTCCCCGCATGCACATATAATGCTATTACTTGCCGCACCGATTTTACATGAGTGAGCTTGTAGTCAAATGTGTCCCGTTATGATACTAATAGTTATACTGCCCTCCTTCTTCTTACTTCCTTCAGTAATAGTCTCGTCTTCTCACGATCTGGATCCTCCCATAGGATTTTCGCCGTCCTACCGACCGTTTCGCTGTTCCACAATGTTGCATGCGCATTCGTCGCCCACTCCCTTAACTCTAACTGCGTCGACTCGAAAGGCTTCGTGTTAACCAAGTTTTTTGACGGCAGTCCTCTGACCTGCACCGCCCAATCGTCTGCCCTTTCATTTCCACTTACTCCGTTATGGCCCAGCACCCAAATGATGCGGATTGTCCCATCCTCAGAGAAGGCGTTAATCTCCTTCTTACACTGCAAGACTGTTCGTGACCTTACCGTCCTGGTTGTTATTGCCCTTTTCGCAATTTTACTGTCGGTAAAGATGTTCACACTCGACGTCCTCGCGTTAGCACCACAGCACTTCACGCATTCCGTGATCGCCCGGAATTCCGCCTTCAAGACCGTATTATGGTCAGGCAGTCTAAAACAGATGTCAGTCTCTGGGTTTCAATGTAAACCCCCAGGCCCACTCTGTGCTCTAGCTTTGATCCATCAGTGTAACATGATTTTACAGATGGCAATACTAGGGTTCCGTCTAACCAAGACTGCGCCGATGGCAGCAGTGCGTCGCACTCGACCTCAAGGTTCATCTCAGGTATCCGATCAGAAACCTCTCCTCTTCCTTCCAGGTTTCCTATCGTCGCCTCGATTATACCGCGATGGTATGATCTGATCCCTCAATTCATTCTCCCATCGCTTTAAGTCTCATAGCCGCAGTGGCTGCCTCACACTTAATCTGTATATCAATGGGTCGGATATCTAGAATAGTCTCCAGTGCCCTAGTGGGCGTGGTCCTTATCGCTCCGCCTATGCCAAGACAACATGTTCTCTGAACCTGTTGTATGGTCCTTATGTTGCACTTTTTCTCCATAACAGTCCACCAAACTACTGAGGCGTAAGTAAGTATTGGTCTAATCACGCTTCTGTAGAGACAGTGGACTAACCTCGGATTCAGTACCCATTTCGAGCCTAAGGCCCGTCTACATAGTGCCCAACATCTGTGAGCCTTCTCAGTCCTGAATGTGACACTTCCAATTCAGTTTCCTGCCAAGATCACACCAAAGTATTTGACCTTGTCAGATATCGAAATCGTCGTATTGAGGAAACGTGGTGCGTTAAATTGGCCCACCTTCGTCTTCTTCGTGAACAGGCATATTTCAGTCTTCTCTGGGTTAACATTGAGACCTCTGGGTCTAGCCCAGTCATATGCCATATGCAGGACACTTTCGGCCCTTCTGCATAGCTCATTCGGATCCTTACCTCTTAGAAGTATTATAACATTGTCTGCGTAGCATACGGGTTTAAATTCCTCCTCAGTCAGCATCCGTAATAGGTCATTTATGGTGGTCACCCATAGGAGTGGCGATAAAATGCCCCATTGTGGCGTGCCCTGTGCCACTTTCTTCTTTATATTTATGCGATTGGAAACACAATTTATCCACCTGTACTGGTCTAAGGATTGGATCAGTGTGTCGCTCCGCACATTGTTAAAAGCCCCCTCGATGTCAATGCATACCGCCAGTGTGTACGTTTTGGCATCGAAGGATTCTTCTATTTTATGCACAAATTCGTGCAGGGCATTCTCCATCGACTTTCAATTGACATAGGCATGCTCTTTGTATTTGAGCAGTTCGCTGGATGTCATACTCCTTATTATGGTTGTCACGTACCCCCATAGGAGGCCGCTTCACCTTTTCTCTGGAGTGGCAATTGATGCTGGCGGGCGCTGGCTACTGGGGGCTGAGCTCCGGCTGTGGCTCAGTGGATGTCGGCGCGGTTCTTTGCCAACACCTTTTACCAAAAAGGAGGGACAAAAAAACTAAAATCAACCAGCTTGTGCATGGACAAATACAGAGGGTACGTAAAAACTTGGAAATTAAACACACGGGACAATATCTTTATCGGTTCGCTGGCATGCCGGTCTTCCATGGCATGCCTCGGCCCTACCCTCCCCAAACCATGGCACTCCCGTAGCCCACTAAATTGGAGTACCCCAAAAGCTTACTCAAATGTTCATTACACCATTCCTTCCCCTTTCTTTAGTTTCCTATCTCCTCATGGGAAATAAAACCCACAAATATTTCATTCTATCATTCTTACAAAATTCGGCATTGCTCTCAATTTTGATATTTATAACAAAGCTTGTAATAACCAAAAAAGGTAGTTAAGAAATTAAAATGCATGTTATCAAAACTAACAAATTCTTCGTGAAATATTTACTTTAGAGCAAAATCAAGAATTTGGATCAAAATTAGCAAAATAATTTTCAAACAAAATGAAGGCTTCCAAAGTTAATTTCTTAATCGTGTGTTTTCCAGATTCCTGGTTCTAAAGGCGACTGTTCCAGATAAATGCCAATGGAGTCCCGGGTATTGTGGTCCTGGTGGCATCCTCTGCGGCCAATAGAGTCCTTTTTAGGTTCTCGTCTGTCCGTCCGTCCGTCTAGTCTTTGGTAAGTATTATCGTGTTCAAGTGTATCTGTCGCAGTCAGTTCTTGTCTAAAAAGTTTTTTTCTTTTATTATTTTCCAGGGGTTTTCCATGTGCTGCTTTCTCAGCACCGTAAGGCCAACATTGGCGGATGGGCCAGGAAATATCCTCTTTTATCCACTACCTAACCTAACTATGAGCTCATGTTTAGGTCACTGTATAGAACCCAACCAAAGGGTAAGTAATAAAAAAAGCTCGAATGTTATCCCTACCTAATTTTCTTACTTTGTTTTCTCTTTATTTTTACAGAAAAAAACTTTTTTTTTAACAAAATAAATCTATCGAGAGTCAACCGTCTGTATGCCTGTTGGTTTTTGGTCGGAGAAACGTTTTGGACTACCTTATGAACACTGGGGTATCCGACAGAGTCTAGATCCCTCGGTGGAGTAGCGACAGGGGTTGTAGATATGCCAATTGCAGCTGCTGAAGTCTTTTATTTGGTAGTGGAGGTGGAGGAGTCTTGGCTTTAGCTCTTTAGACTTAAGTTGTAAACTTTAAAATTTACGTTATTTGCTTTGATTTTTTCTATATCTTTTCAGGGTTTTCTTCTTTAATAAATGTTTCTTTTACAGGTTTTTACAACTTTATTTCTTTCAGATTTTCAATTTGTTAATTTTTTTTACTTTTCAAGTCTTTTAAATCACTTAAACATTTTTCATATATATATATATATATATATATATATATATATATATATATATATATATATATATATATATATATATATATATATATATACATATACATATACATATATATATATATATTTATATATATTTATATACATATATATATATATATATATATATATATATATATATATATATATATATATATACTTATATATATTGTTCTCAGACTTTTCCATTATATTTGTAACTTTTTCTATAACTTTAAGCTCTTCACAAAATTTAAAATTTTAGTTTTAAGTCCTTTCTTAAGTTTGTCAACTTTGTTTATTTTGTGACACAGTTCAATAAAATAATTTCCTTGTACGTTCCCTTGTGTTTCTTTTCCTTTTATATTTACTGATGGCTCCTCCTCCGTTTGCTGCCAAAACCCAATCGAAAAAGACCTTGCCATCCTCCACATACTGACCATTATGGTTCCGCCAAGCCATCATGTCCACCGAGGAACCATCATGAAATTTGCTTTTCCAAAATAGCAAAAACAAACAACATATGATTCTCTGAACTGTCGTTGTAGTAGTCACATTTGTATGTGGAGGTAACATATGACGGTAACGCATGGTTGTATTCCCTAGTTGCCATAAAAAACGCGACTGTTAAAAACCAGATGTCGCTCTACTCCAATCAGACATAGGGTGACACGCTACATGGTGTCCACAATACGTTCCATGGTTTTGAGTAGAAAGGACGTAAGGCTTATAGGTCTGTAGGTCTTTGGTGTCGCATAACTTGGGGCTTAGGTATAAACATCACCCTTGCCTCCTGCCAGGCTTTCGGAGTATATGAAAGTCCTAGGCACGCTGTGAAAATTTTGGTCAGACGATAGGCGCGATAGTCTGCCTCTTTCTGTAGTTACGCTGGAAATATTTCATCAGGTCCGGGTGACTTAAATGGTTTGAAGCTCCTCAAGGATTCCTTCACCATAAATTCCGTAATAATAAATCTTCGATCAACGTCATTGTTCCAAGATTCTGGTGTCTCCGTGAGTCCCATCGTATCCTGTGGAAAATGTATTTTCATCAAAAGCCTCAACATGTCCTCTGTTGTCTCTGCTCTCACTCCCATATTGTCTACTAAAGTTTCAGTTTGGACATGGGTTTTTGAGAGAAACATATTTATCTTGGCGGCGTCATTAACGCTATCGACCTGTTAGCAGAAAAGCTTCCAGGAGGCACGTTTTGCCGCTCTGGTAATCTTATTGTTTTCCTTGAGCCGTGTGTAATACACATCCCAATAAACTTCCGCTTTTTTACGACGTGCTCTGTTAAAAAGTCTGCTGTTCCATGGAGACCCTCCAATCCTGAACCTTTTCGGAACATATCGTCACATCTAATACCTTCTCCCTAATCCTATTAACAAAGGTAGCGGTGTTACCAATATTAAGTGTTATTATGTCGTTAGTATTCAAGAACGTGCAAGGGCTTGACCCTGCTTATTAGTGTTGGTGCTACCCCACGAAATGTGATGAGAGTTCGCATCGTACCCTATTTGCACCTCGTTTCCTGTCTGTTTTGCTTTCCTAACTAGACGTTGCAACTCCAACGTTGGTGGCGGTGTCGGAGGTTCGAAAGGCATATAAAGTGATGCCAGGTATGCTCCACCATCTCCCTGTTACTCCACCATCACCACTGTTGCATCCGACTTTGACAACGCTGGGGAGAATGTATGATTCAAATTTCTATGACAAATAACGCAGGTCCTCGGCCGACTACCAGTGATAGCATAGAATAATTGGTAGTTGATATGGTTTGGTCCAGAGACTTTGTTCCAGGTCGTCCATGGCTCCTGAATGAAGGCAATAAGAATCTTGCCCTTGGTGATTTTCTCGATCAGAGCGTGTGTAGCAGTCTCGCTCCGGTGGAGGTTTATCTGGATTACCTCAATCATTGGTCATCCAGTAAATGTTCTTTAGACTGCATTGACTTTCCTGTCACTGCACTGCCTGATGTCATCGTTTTGGGTTCATTGCCTAGTCTAGTCTTCCGACTTTTTATAAAGTCGGTAATGGTTCTATCGTCGGGTCCGTGTTCGTTAAGCTTTATTGGGTTTCCATTCCTTGTTCTGCCTGCTGTTACTAGGATCTTTGCCTTCCAAATCTTAAGTAAATGGGCTTTTTGGGAGTAGGTGATGTACCATCATCCGCTCCCTGTTCGTTGGGTTGCATTGGGTCACTTGTAGCTGCGCTGCCTAATGTTTCAATATTAGGAATTTTACCTATCCCAGTATGTCGAATCTTTAAGTCAGTGATGGGTCCGTCGTCGGGTTGCTGTTTGTTATTCTGTGTTGGGTCTCTCGCCACTGGACTGCCTGATATTGTAGAATTAGGATCATTGCTTCTCCTAGTCTTTCCAATATTAAGAGGTCGTGATTGTCTCGTTGTCAGCCCCTGTTCTTTGAGCGGTGTTGAGTCACCCGCCACTTTACGGACTGATGTCTCAAAATGAGAATTTCTGCCTATCTTAGTCTTCCCAATCTTGAAAAAGACAGCTTTGTTCCCGTAGTGTGCCATGCCTTTAGTCTTAGCCAAACTCGTCACAGAGACTTGATCAATGCCAACCACAAGGAGAGTTCTCCCCCTTCTGCTCCCTGTGGAAGAACTCCCACTTCGCTGCGACCAAACCTTGGTTTTGTTTGCCTAAGAATCCCAACATGCGTTCCGTCGCAAATTTACTGCCCCATCCCTTGATGTAGACCGTAGCCTTCGTGAGCTGGGGGATATCCATCTAACACACCGGTTCGAGCTTTGCGCCCTCCCAGGGAGCGTAAATACCTCTGACGAGCTGTTTGACGGTATCAATACATTCCGCCGACGCAAAACGCAGCGTAAAGATGTCCCCTCTAAACTCGCAGCTCATCATTTGTATGGGTGGACCCTCTACAGATTTCCACACATGTTCGAAAATCCGATCGTAAACCAGACCCTCCACTTGGGACCGATGATCTGGTGGAATTCCACCGGATGCACAACCGATATTTATGACTGCATATGTCAGCTAATCTCTGTCGTGCTTCTTTGCCACTCTGGCGTAAGAGGGCGGCTCCTTACCATTCTCATCTACCATCTTCCCTTTCCATGATGGCTGTGGCATTCATTTGGAAGTCACAAGCCTCCATGAAGACTCAGGGGCTGTGCCCGCTTCCTTCGTTCCTGTTCCGACTTTGTCTACCTCCGTAGGACACTGTATGGAGTCTCCATTGCGGGATGGCTGGCATGGTTTTACCAGAGTACTTAAAAGCGAGGAGCTCTTTCTTCAGCATTTTAACAGTGTTATGCTCTTCGGGAGATTTAATTATTTTTCCAGCTTCCGTAGAATTGCTGGGAATGTCATATCTATCCCTTTCAGCATCCTGCACTTTCGCCCGATTGCGCTGGCGGTACATACTCCTCTGTCTCCTTCGTCGTGCACCGGATCGCTTTCTCGGTCTACTTGTGATGCCCGATGCCCTCATCTCTCGATTCGGCTGCGATGACTATTTCATTGGCACAGTTGCTGTCTGAATCCGAGTCAGAAACTCCACCTTTACTAAAACGCTGGGGACGAACTGTGCATACCTCTGGTTTATCCGTCTCTTCCTCATTGATCAGTCTGACTAGTTGTGCGCTTGAAGCATTACTCTCGACTACACGTGCCAAGGCACCCACACCTAAAGGGGGGGAGGACAACATGCTGCGGTCTGACGCCACCACCGCAGATGTTCAGTCTTTGGAGTTCATTTCTAGCCTACTCCAAAAGGCTTTAAAATTTTTTCGTAATAGGTAGTACCTTTTCCGAGATACGAATATAAATTTATTTTTTCTTTGAGGAGCGAAATAAAAACACGTCCGCTTCACTCAACGGCTACTGGTTTTGTTCGGACTAGAAGGGATAGACTTGCGGAAATTGTTCTGAAATTTATCCAATCCGCCTTTCTTCGGTTTAGCCGAGGGACCGCTTCTGCAGTTCTTTCTTCAAAGCTGAAACTAATATAACGATGATCAGAGAAGCTGTGGTCATCCAACAGTCCCCAGTCGCATATCCTTGCGCTTATATCTTCCGATACCGAGGTTATATCTTCAGGAGAGTTACCGCCGAGCTATTTGCTGTGCAGAATGAAATGAGAACTAGTGAAAGAACCGACAACATCCTGAAAAGTACTTCGCATCGAAATGATTTTTTAAATTTGACTACAAAATTTTATAATTTCATTTAGAAATTGTCAGATGTTTAGAAAAAGTGCTGTGTTGAATATGAATTTCGAATTAGATTTGCTGCAAATCTCCTCATATAAGTAGATTTTCTCACACTGAAAATGTATGGGAAACCTAGTTGCAAAACATGAGATGTCCGAAATCTCGTCGCAAATTTAGTTGTTGTTGTTGTTGTAGCAGTTTATTGTGTTCTATCTTTCGTCTACTTGATTCTGTTGAGTGTCAAGACCCAGGAACTCCGCGTCTAAGATGGGGTGCGTCCACAGGGATCTGGGTCTGAGTCGAGTGGGTCTGGCCGGGCAGTTAAACAGGTGACGTGTATCGTGCGGTCCCTGGTTACAATCGGGACATACATCTTGCACGTCGGCATCAATCCTAGCTCTGTGGGAATTGAGGCGGCTGCATCTGCCGGAACGTAATTGAGCCAGAACCACTCTGGTTTGCCGGGGGAGGTCGATTTCTTCGGGTGCAATGGGTGGCGGTCGTTCTCCAAGGACTACATTCACCCGTTAGCCAATTAACGCGTCTGCTACCGTGTCTGCATGAATGTTGTTCAGACCCGCTTGATATACCGCTTGAAAAGTACTTCGCATCCTGAAAAGTACGAAGTTAATGTACTTGCACCTCTTGGAAACTCCGATCATTGTATTATTTCACCATCTTTTTCGTATTCTTCCCTTTGTGCTGCTTTATTTACAGCCCCAAAGCGAACAATTGTTATGTACGAAAAGGCTCGTTGGGCTAAGCTCAATGATTTTTTCCACGATTTCAATTGAAAGCTTTGCTTTCTTGATTGTGACGTAGATGCAGCAGCTGAAATGATAGAGAAAGTGATCTTAATTGGAATGGAGTTACTTATTACAACCAAAATAAATTCCGTTAAATCAAAGGAGAAAAGTTGGTTTAACCAGACGTGCAGAAATGCTGTTAGATCGAAAGAGGATGCATTCAGAAATTGGCGTTCAAATAAAAATGCCGGTAATGAATTGCTGTGCAAACAGACAAGAACTTCGTGTGCCAAAGTACTTAGACGCGAAAAGTTTCTGCACGAACAGCATCACGTGTTAAAGTTCTTGCTTCTCCAAGGGGAAGTAAAAACTTTTGGTCGTTTTTGAAGAGATACTCATCGGCTATCTCGACTCTCATTAAAGACGACCAGATATTCACTGACCCGGTTGATAAGGCTAACCTGCTGGCTGTCATGTTTGCGGAAAATTCTTCCCTGCCGGAAAGCGGTTAACCACTCCCCGTTATTGAAGACCAGTTCGGTGAGAGTAAGGTCGTGGCTCTGGATATCTCCAAGGCATTTGATAGGGCCTGGCACGGTACACCCCATTCAAAGCTTGTCGCGGATGACAGCAAACTCTGTCCTTAATTTTCATTCGCCCATAAGCCGAGTCTTTGAAAGATTGAAGACAAGAGGCGAATTATGGACGTAACACTCTGCCAGGATTTGCTGACCATTTCTGTGTGAAGTCGAATAAACAGAGTAGATTTTAATGCATGAAAAACGCAGTTCTGCTTGTTGTCCCACAAATGATTCATTGACACTTTACAATCATCAATATCTATCGACGGTGTAGATATCAAGCAGTCAGAGGCGTTTGATGTTCTGGGCATGAAGATTCAATGTGATGTCCATTGGTCAAAGCATGTATTCGAAGTGTCGATGGAAGCATTCAGTGCTTGGGCTTTCTTAAGCGGTGTAAGAAATATGTCACTCCCTCTGATATTCTTAATATCTAGATTATGTACATCAGGCCGAAGATGGAATATAACTCGCATATATCGGTCGGAGCACCAAAATCATCCTTGGAGCTATTGTTTCCCTTGAACATCTTCGAAATATGGGTTGGGTGCCGCTTTTCATCGATTCTTCCAACGTGTGTGTTCTTCGGAAATCAGTCCTTTGATTCCTGACTTGAGGTTGTTTGTCAGAAAAACAAGATTTTCTAGAAGCGCGCACGGTTTGTTGTTGATTGGCCAGCTGATCGGATCATGCACTACCAAGAGAATTTATTTTTCGCAAGGATGGTTCGTATGTGGAATCGACTTCCGGCGGATGTCTTTTCCGCTACTTACGACATCCAGAAACTCAAAGCAAATGTCAATAAACACTACACCCTCTTTCCCCTCTCCGATCCTTAACTATCCTCTCCAACGCAATGCACTGCATATATAGGGGACATTCCCTGCGTGTTGGTTGATTGAAAAAAATCCAGTAACAATTTGTTGGAAAATTTAACTTCTTCAAATGTGTTTTGAAGTTCTATTTTCATCATTATAATACTGTTTTGGATCTATTGTAATACAATATATCATCGACCTTTGACATTTAGATTTATTGCAAAATTAAAAAAAAAATTACTCAGCTGTTCGCATGACCTCACCTTATAAGTGCATCCAAATAAACACGTCTATTTAAATTAAGAAAAATTTAAATGAAAAATGATTATTTATATCAACATCGTTTAAGTCATGTTTACACTAGAGCTCAAATCGATTTCATTTGACATAATCTCACAAATCCGTTACACTACGATGCATTGATTTGAACAATATTTGTCGAAAGGGATGTTATTGACAGTGTTTTTGTGATCAGCATTTTTATTGTGTCAGCATATATATTGTGGGCAGCAATTAAACTGGCGAAATGATTTTTTAAATTTGACTACAAAATTTTATAATTTCATTTAGAAATTGTCAGATGTATAGAAAAAGTGCTGTGTTGAATATGAATTTCGAATTAGATTTGCTGCAAATCTCCTCATATAAGTAGATTTTCTCACACTGAAAATGTATGGGAAACCTAGTTGCAAAACATGAGATGTCCGAAATCTCGTCGCAAATCTAGTTGTTGTTGTTGTTGTAGCAGTTTATTGTGTTCTATCTTTCGTCTACTTGATTCTGTTGAGTGTCAAGACCCAGGAACTCCGCGTCTAAGATGGGGTGCGTCCACAAGGATCTGGGTCTGAGTCGAGTGGGTCTGGCCGGGCAGTTAAACAGGTGACGTGTATCGTGCGGTCCCTGGTTACAATCGGGACATACATCTTGCACGTCGGCATCAATCCAAGCTCTGTGGGAATGGAGGCGGCTGCATCTGCCGGAACGTAATTGAGCCAGAACCACTCTGGTTTGCCGGGGGAGGTCGATTTCTTCGGGTGCAATGGGTGGCGACCGTTCTCGAAGGACTGCATTTACCCGTTAGCCAATTAACGCGTCTGCTACCGTGTCTGCATGAATGTTGTTCAGACCCGCTTGATATACCGCTTGATCTAGAGGTTCTCTCTTGTAGCGCTGGACCTCACGCTCTAGATCGTGTAGATCTACCTTAAGGCTTCTGGGCGGTGGGTATCTATCCACAAGATGATGATTTGGATGGTTTCTGCGATAACAGCCCAAAAGGTATTGCTTAGACAGCATGTAGTTATGTCTTCGCACTGGTAGGATCTTTGTCTCCTGATGGAGGTGGTCCACATGAGAGCTGAGGAAACAGGCCTTCGCAGTTCGGAGGGCGGCATTCTGACAGATCTGAATATTATTCCACTGCGTGTCACAAAGTTGACGTGACCACACTGGCGCTGTATAACTTACCACAGACCGGCCAATTGCTTTGTACGTGGTCAACAAGGTTTCTTTGTCTACACCCCAAGTGCTGCCAGCGAGTGGAGGACCTTGTTTCTACTTTTGACTTTATTGCAGATTGCTATGGCATGTGGGGAGAAAGTGTAGGAGCTGTCAAATGTGACGCCAAGAATTTTGGGACACTTGATGGTCGGAATCATTTCTCCATCGACCATCACAGTCAGCTCAGTATTCACCTCACGCGTATTTGTAGTGAACAGTGTGGCTGAAGATTTGGTGGCGGATATCTTCAGATTTCTTGCAGCGAAATATGAGGCAAGCTCGTTGAGGTAGACGTTCAACCTATCGCAGATGTCATCAATGGGTGGGGGGCCTGATGCCATGATCGTACAATCGTCCGCATATGATACGATATCTATGCCGTCTGGAGGAGGTGGGATGGAGGAGAGGTAGAGGTTAAACAGAGCCGGAGATATCACCCCACCTTGGGGAACTTCCTGTTTCACTCTACGGTGTTTTGACTTCTTATCCCAAAATTCCACAAATGACTGGCGGCCACACAGATTATTCGCGACCCAACGTTTCAGGCCTGGCTGGAGGGACGTGTTGGCGATGTCCTCAAATAATTTGGCATGGCTGACCGTGTCGAATGCCTTCGACAGGTCCAGTGCCACGAGGACCGTCCTATCACATGGCCTGGGTTGATTGAAGCCACGGCAAATGTGTGTGGTGATGGCATGCAAAGCTGTTGTTGTGCTGTGCAGTCTCCGAAATCCGTGTTGATGCTCGGCGAATGGAAATTCTCCTACGAGGCTCGGAAGGAGTAATGCCTCAAGCGTCTTAGACTCCCCCAAACTCGGGTCTTTACCAGGCTCCAGTAGCGGGATCACTCTGCCCATTTTCCAGACATCGGGAACCATAAGAGTGTTCAATGACAGGTTAAGGACAGTGGTAAGGTACTCAACTCCAGGTAAATCCAGATTCTTCAGCATCAATGTAGAGATTCCGTCAGGGCCCAACGCCTTGGAAGATTTGGCGCCACGGATGACATTCGTTATTTCGCCCACGGTAAATTGTGATGGCTGTTCATCGGCTCGGAGACCACGAATACGGCGAATGGCTCTTCTCCTTGCCCTGTCTCTCTCGGGATGCACAATAAATTGACGATTGAACAACCTGGCGCATCTCTTCGCATCAGTCACGGTTATCTCGCCAAAAGTGACTGAGGTCCTGTCGTCCCGTCTACCGGGGTTCGAGAGACTTAACAGTGGCCCACAGTTTGCCTGCACCGGTGCCTAAGTTACATTGCTCCAAGTGTTCTAGCCACAAATTCCGCTTATGTTCGTTGACTACCCTGTTTATTTCCAGATTCAGCTCGCTGATTCTGGGGTTAGCGGGGTCCATAGCACGAATCCCATCACGCTCGCCTGCGAGTACCACTGCTTGCGCCGGGAAATTGGGTCGCACTTGCGGTATTCGACCGGCTGGTATAAAGCGAGCGGCTGCTGCGTTGATGATGTCTCGGAATTTCCTCTCGGCCACAAGCACATCAGAGGGGGGTGGCAGTTCATTGAAGCGGCGATTGGTATACTCTCTGAAGCCAGTCCAATTGGCCTTCTTGTAATTGATGAACGTCCGGCGCTCAGAGGTTATGAAGTCGGGTGGTCGGTCGATGGTGAGGATTATGGGGAGGTGGTCTGACCCCAAAGAGATGACAGCTTGCCAGGATACGTCACTCAGGAGATCAGGGGATGCAATTGAGATGTCTGGCGAGCTGCTGCACCTCCTTGTAATCCTAGTGGGGGCATCCTCATTCACCGTGCAAAACGTGGAGCTATCTATCTGCTCTGCCAAAGCTATGCCACGCAGGTCGTTACCTAGGGGAGAATGCCATGAGGAGTGATGTGCATTAAAATCCCCCAGAACCAGACGACTATGGCCAGATAGCAACCCACTTATGTCGGGGTTGTAAGCCTGGCCATTAATCGGGACACAGCTACCAACTGGCGGTATATACACGTTGTATATCTCTATCTCGGCAGTACCAGACCTGACTGCTACCCCCATACATTCTATGGAAGGGGCACTAGCGTCAAGCGCAGGCGAGATAGGTCTATACTGCACGGAATGGTGTATAACGAAGGCCAATCCCCCACCTCCATTCCTTGAGCGATCCTTACGTAGCACATTGTAGCCGTGACAACTGTGCAAGCTGCAGGTGTTAGTCAGCTTTGTCTCCTGGATCGCTGCGACCGATATGCTCTTCCGACTCATCAATCTTGCCACGCAGTCCGTTGCAGTTTAACTGCAAGAACGATACACTCCCGGCACTGGCCTGGCAATAGTAGGGCTAGGGTGCTGTCGTTGCATAAATTGCCGTACGGGAGAGGTCGGGGGGGTCACATAGTCCGACGACGAGGACGCCGAAGGCGACGACGATGCTTGTGACTTACTGCTGGCTATGTTCGCACAGCACCTAGCGACATAGCCAGTATGACTATACTCCCGTAGCGAAGTTAGGCCAGAGCAAGAACGGAAATGTACCCACTCCAAGCACCGGTTACACCTCACCGACACTGACCGATGATGAAGGCGGTTCTGGCAAACCGATCAGAACCAGGGTCCGGGGTTCTTTTCAATCCCGGCACGGACCAGAAGCGTACGGAGAAGGCACTCCGGGATGTGCCTCTCCCATGACGAAAAAAGACGAACACGTACACTGAGGCGGCAGCCCTTGCCGATGAAGATTCCATCGGGTCAATCCGGTGCCTACAACCGGCTGCCATGGGATTGTTGTTGTTGTTGTAGCAATGTGCTGTACACTGAGGTGGCAGCCATTGCCGATGAAGGACTTCGTCGGGTCAATCCGGTACCTACAAACGGCTGCCATGGGATTGACGATTAGCAAATCTAGATTTGCTCCATATGTAAACATGGTTTTAGTGCCACCATAAGATTTATTTTTGTTTTTGCCAAAGCGTTGATTATTCTTGTCTACGCATGGTGACATACTATTAATCTTAAACCATGATTCCACTAGAGCCCAAATCCACTTGATTGAGATAATCTCCAAAACCCCTTTTTCATTAGGATTTATACGGTTTTTATTTGTCAACAGTGACGTTTTTGACAACATTTTTATTGTGTTGTGAAGACACACTCAGTTTTAGAAAAAAGGCAGATCCCAGAAACAGTTTACCAACAATCCCATGGCAGCCGGTTGTGCGTGCCGGGTTGACCAGATGGATTCCTTCATCGGCAAGGGCTGCCGCCTCAGTGTACAAAACACTGCTACAACAAAAACAGTTTACCAACCACCAAATTTTCAAACAAATCAAAATGAATTTTTTGGTTAACACATACTAGGGCAGATATCAATTTTTACACATCTATAAAAAATTCGGATTTTGATGATATTTAATATAGAAATCATATCGAAATTCTACCCTACCGGTTCCGCCCGGTCTCTCATTGATACCGCTGATTGTTCGCGACTGCCGTTGCATCTACTCCGCGCCTTGTAGCTCACAGCTAAGCTTCTCCTGACAGCAATGAACACCACACAGACTGGAGCTCAATATTCTAGACTGTGTGGTGCTCACAGCTACCCCGTGCCGGGTTTTTTATGTGTTGTGTGATGTGACCAAAATATTAAAGTATTGATATCCTCTTAATAGTTGTTGTTGTTGTTGTAACGGGTTGTTGTGTTCTATCTTACGTCTGCTTGTTTCTGTTGAGTGTCCAGATCCAGAAACTCTGCTACTAAGATGGGGTGCGTCCAGAGGGATCTGGGTCTGAGTCGAGTGGGTCTGGCTGGGCAGTTAAACAGATGACGTGTCGTGTGGTCCCTGGTCACAATCGGGACATACATCTTGCACGTTGGCATCAATCCTATTTGATGATTTGGATGGTCTCTGCAATAACAGCCCAAAAGGTATTGCTTAGACAGCATGTAGTTGTCTTCGCACTGGTGGGGTCTTTGTCTCCTGATGGGGGTGTTCCACATGAGCACTGAGGAGACAGCCCGTCGAAGAGCGCATTCTGACAGATGTGAATATTATTTCACAGACCGTCCAATTGCTTTGTACGTGGTCAACAACGATTCTTTGTCAGCATCCCAAGTGATGCCGACCAGTGACTTTAGAACATTGTTTCTGCTTTTGACTCTATCGCAAATTGCTGTGGCATGCGGGGAGTATGTGTTGGTTAGGTTAGGTTGAAAAGAGGGTGCAGATATTAATCCGCGCCATGCCAATATAGACATACACCTAAGTCAGTAATCGGCTTGTTGTGCGCTCTGAAACTATAAAGTAACCTCTAAAAAAAATAAGTTAGGAATTCCGTGCTACTTACAAAATCCTTAATTGTTTTCACTGCCACTCCCCTAATTTGGTTCATGTCTGATATTGTGTCTCCACCTAAGTACTGGTATCTGTTGGACGCGAAAGCCGGGCTATGACAAAGGAAATGCTCCAACGTCTCATATTCCCCGCATGCCCTACACATGCTATCACTTGCCGCACCCATTTTACAATAGTGAGCTCGTAGTCCTATGTGTCCCGTTATGATATCAATAGCTATACTGACCTCCTTCTTATTTCCTTTCAGTAATAGCCTCGTCTTCTCACGATCTGGATCCCCCCATACGATTTTCGCCGTCCTACCGACCGTTTCGCTGTTCCACAATGTTGCATGCGCATACGTCGCCCACTCCCTTAACTCGAACTGCGTCGACCCGAAAGGCGGGTTAACCAAGTTTATAAAGGGCAGTCCTCTGGCCTTCACCGCCAAATCGTCTGCCCTTTCATTTCCCCTTATTCCGTTATGGCCCGGCACCCAAACGATGCGGATTTTCCCATCCTCAGAGAAGGCTCCTGCTTACACCGCAAGACTGTTCGAGACCTTACCGTCCTGGTTGTTATTGCCCTTATGGGCAATAAAGGTAAAGATGTTCACACTCGACGTCCTCGCGTTAGCACCACACCACCTCATGCATTCCGTGATCGCCCGGATCTCCGCCTGCAGGACCGTATTATGATCAAGCAATCTATAACAGATGTCAGTCCCTGGGTTTTCAATGTAAATCCCCAGGCCCACTCAGTCCTCTAGCTTTGATCCATCCTTGTAACATGATCTTACAGATGGCAATACTAGGGTTCCGTCAATCCAAGACGGTGCCGATGGCAGCATTGAGTCGCACTCAACCTCAAGGTTCATCTCAGGTATCCGATCGGAAACCTCTCCCCTTCCTTCCAGGTTTCCTATGAGCTGCTCCCTCAATCCATTCTCCCATCGCTTTAAGTCTCATAGCCGCAGTGGCTGTCTCACACTTAATCTGTATATCAATGGGTCGGATATCTAGAATAGTCTCCAGTGCCCTAGTGGGCGTGGTCCTCATCACTTTTTCTCCATAACAGTCCACCAAACTACTGAGGCATAAGTAAGTATTTGTCTTATCACGCTCCTGTAGAGTCAGTGGACTATCCTAGGATTCAGGCCCCATTTCGAGTCTACGGCCCGTCTACATAGTGCCCAACATCTGTGAGCCTTCTCAGTACGCTCCTGAATGTGACACTTCCAATTCAGTTTTCTGTCCAAGATCACACCTAAGTATTTGACCTTGTCAGATATCGAAATCGTCTTATTGAGGAAACGTGGTGCGTTAAATTGGCCCACCTTCGTCTTCTTCGTGAACAGGCATATTTCAGTCTTTCATTCATTCATTTTTTTTTATTAATCAAACATCGCCCACCCGGGCTTTACATTGATAGATTGGAACATTTTCAGGTTTTTATAATACAAAAATCAATACTAAAATCTAATAGAATACTATCACTTAAATAAATAGCTAACAAATTTATTGAATTTAAAAAAAATGTTTTTTTTTGTTAATTAGTAATATAGTCTAACGCACAATTATCCGTTCAAACACCAATAAAAAGCAGCAAATGTGGGATATTATCAGTGATGAAAATGAATTCAATTGAGTTGCCTATAAAAAATGTTGGATTAGCTTAGACTTAAAAGTTTGTTGACATACTGAGATGTATTTAAGACTAGCCTAGACAAGCGAATTACAAATGATCTTTCAAATACAACATGATTGAAACTTTCAATACGAATTTGAGAGTTCCGGGTTGAATGCAAGAATTGAAAGTAAGGAAGAAGGTAACTGGGTTCACGGTACTTAAGGATATTGAAGAAAAAGCAGAGGCATCTAATATTGAGAAAGTGCTCAAAAGAACATCCAAGTAATTGTTTCGCAAAGTATTCGTAGTCTTTTCTACAACGACGACCATAAACAAACCGTAGTACGCTGTGGAAACACTTCTGAAGCCTAAGCAGATTAGTCCTATTAGATCCGGAATATACCTCAGCACCATACAATATATGAGGCATCAGCAACGTATGAGCCAGCATATATTTTATTTGTGTGGGTAAGATAACATTTAAATTGAAGAGCTTTTTAAGTATAAAGTTAAGTTTGGAGCAAATTTGTGCAATGTGCAAGGAGAATACAATATCCGAATCAATTATAAAGCCCAATGAGGTCATAGTATCAGTCGATGTGACAACATTGTTTTGAACAATAATATGTTGAGGAGAGTATTGATGACGTGAGCTATTAAATACCACGCATTTTGTTTTACCAATGTTAATTGTTAAGTTATTTGACCGAGCCCATTGGCAAACTCGTCCGATATCTTCATCAAGGTTCGAGATGCAACTTTCTAACGTACCGGAGTCAGTTGTACTTAACAACTGAAAATCATCGGCATATATTGCTAAGTCTACATGCTGTACACAAGAACAAACGTCATTAACATAGAGCATAAACAAAACAGGTCCCAAGGCAGAATCTTGGGGTACACCAGTAGAAATAGAATTAACATTAGAAACACGATCTAGGCAGACTACATACTGCGAGCGATTTGACAAAAATGACATAAGAAGTCTACAAAAGATATGTGACAAATTGAAATTGTTAAAGAGTTTTAAAAAAAGAATGTCATGGTCAACAGAATCGAAAGCTTTGCTGAAGTTAAGTGCGGCAAGAATACAGGGATTGCCTTTATCAACAGCACGTCTGAACTCATCAGTAAGTTTGACCATAAGAGATGTGGTACTGTGGTGTTTTCTAAAACCCGATTGATCTTCTCTGGGTTAACATTGAGACCTCTGGGTCTAGCCCACTCTTATGCCATATGCAAGACCCTTACGGCCCTTCTGTATAGCTCGTTCGGATCCTTACCCCTTAGAAGTATTATAACATCGTCTGCGTTGCAGACGGGTTCAAATCCCTCCTCAGCCAGCATCCGAAACAGGTCATTTATGGTGGTCACCTATAGGAGTGGCGATAAAATGTCCTCCTGTGGCGTGCCCATGCCACTTTCTCCCTTAAATTTATGCCATTGGACAAACAATTTATCCACCTGTTCCTTAGCATATGGTTTATACAGTCTCTAAGGGCCTGGACCACCCGGTACTGGTATAAGGATTGGATCAGTGTGTCGCTCCGCACATTGTCAAAAGCCCCCTCGATGTCAATGCATACCGCCAGTTTGTACGTTTTGGCATCGAAGGATTCTTCTATTTTATGTACAACCTCGTGCAGGGCAGTCTCCACCGACCTTCCCTTGACATAGGCATGCTGTTTGTATTTGAGCAGTTCGCTGGATGTCATACTCTTTATCATGGTGTCCACAATACGTTCCATGGTTTTGAGTAGAAAGGACGTAAGGCTTATGGGTCTGTAGGCCTTTGGTGTCGCATAACTTGGGGCTTAGGTATAAACACCACCCTTGCCTCCTGGCAGGCTTTTGGGGTATATGAAAGTCCTAGGCACGCTGTGAAAATTTTGGCCAGACGAGGCGCCAGATAGTCTGCCTCTTTCTGTAGTAACGCCGGTAATATTCCATCAGGATTCCTTCACCATAAATTCCGTTATTATAAACCTTCGATTAACATCATTATTCAAAGATTCCGGTGTCTCCGTGAGTCCCATCGTATCCTGTGGAAAATGGGTTTTCATCAAAAGCCTCAATATATCCTCCGTCTACTAAAGTTTCAGTTTGGACATGGGTTTTTGAGAGAAACTTTTTTATCTTGGCGGCGTCATTAACGCTATCGACCTGTTCGCAGAAAAGCTTCCAGGAGGCACGTTTTGTCGCTCTGGTAGTTTTATTGTATTCCTTGAGCCGTGTGTAATACACATCCCAATAAACTTCCGCTTTTTTACGACGTGCTCTGTTAAAAAGTCTACAAACCCCTTTCTTAATATTGCGAATTTCCCCGGTCATCCAGGGTTTTTCTTGGGCTGATTTCCTTTCCCGAAGAGGACAACTATGTGTAAGAGCTGTCGAAAGTGAGGCCAAGTATATTGGGACACTTGATGGTCGGAATCATTTCTTCATCGGCCATCATTTTCAGCTCAGTATTCACATTTGTGATGAACAATGTGGCTGAAGATTTGGTAGCAGATATCTTCAGATCTCTTGCAGCGAAATATGAGGCAAGTTCGTTGAAGTAGACGTTTAACATATCGCAGATGTCATCAATTGCTTGGGGGCCTGAGGCCATGATCGTACAATTACTTGGATGTTCAAAAGAACATCCAAGTAATTGTTTCGCAAAGTATTCGTAGTCTTTTCTACAACGACGACCATAAACAAACCGTAGTACGCTGTGGAAACACTTCTGAAGCCTAAGCAGATTAGTCCTATTAGATCCGGAATATACCTCAGCACCATACAATATATGAGGCATCAGCAACGTATGAGCCAGCATATATTTTATTTGTGTGGGTAAGATAACATTTAAATTGAAGAGCTTTTTAAGTATAAAGTTAAGTTTGGAGCAAATTTGTGCAATGTGCAAGGAGAATACAATATCCGAATCAATTATAAAGCCCAATGAGGTCATAGTATCAGTCGATGTGACAACATTGTTTTGAACAATAATATGTTGAGGAGAGTATTGATGACGTGAGCTATTAAATACCACGCATTTTGTTTTACCAATGTTAATTGTTAAGTTATTTGACCGAGCCCATTGGCAAACTCGTCCGATATCTTCATCAAGGTTCGAGATGCAACTTTCTAACGTACCGGAGTCAGTTGTACTTAACAACTGAAAATCATCGGCATATATTGCTAAGTCTACATGCTGTACACAAGAACAAACGTCATTAACATAGAGCATAAACAAAACAGGTCCCAAGGCAGAATCTTGGGGTACACCAGTAGAAATAGAATTAACATTAGAAACACGATCTAGGCAGACTACATACTGCGAGCGATTTGACAAAAATGACATAAGAAGTCTACAAAAGATATGTGACAAATTGAAATTGTTAAAGAGTTTTAAAAAAAGAATGTCATGGTCAACAGAATCGAAAGCTTTGCTGAAGTTAAGTGCGGCAAGAATACAGGGATTGCCTTTATCAACAGCACGTCTGAACTCATCAGTAAGTTTGACCATAAGAGATGTGGTACTGTGGTGTTTTCTAAAACCCGATTGATCTTCTCTGGGTTAACATTGAGACCTCTGGGTCTAGCCCACTCTTATGCCATATGCAAGACCCTTACGGCCCTTCTGTATAGCTCGTTCGGATCCTTACCCCTTAGAAGTATTATAACATCGTCTGCGTTGCAGACGGGTTCAAATCCCTCCTCAGCCAGCATCCGAAACAGGTCATTTATGGTGGTCACCTATAGGAGTGGCGATAAAATGTCCTCCTGTGGCGTGCCCATGCCACTTTCTCCCTTAAATTTATGCCATTGGACAAACAATTTATCCACCTGTTCCTTAGCATATGGTTTATACAGTCTCTAAGGGCCTGGACCACCCGGTACTGGTATAAGGATTGGATCAGTGTGTCGCTCCGCACATTGTCAAAAGCCCCCTCGATGTCAATGCATACCGCCAGTTTGTACGTTTTGGCATCGAAGGATTCTTCTATTTTATGTACAACCTCGTGCAGGGCAGTCTCCACCGACCTTCCCTTGACATAGGCATGCTGTTTGTATTTGAGCAGTTCGCTGGATGTCATACTCTTTATCATGGTGTCCACAATACGTTCCATGGTTTTGAGTAGAAAGGACGTAAGGCTTATGGGTCTGTAGGCCTTTGGTGTCGCATAACTTGGGGCTTAGGTATAAACACCACCCTTGCCTCCTGGCAGGCTTTTGGGGTATATGAAAGTCCTAGGCACGCTGTGAAAATTTTGGCCAGACGAGGCGCCAGATAGTCTGCCTCTTTCTGTAGTAACGCCGGTAATATTCCATCAGGATTCCTTCACCATAAATTCCGTTATTATAAACCTTCGATTAACATCATTATTCAAAGATTCCGGTGTCTCCGTGAGTCCCATCGTATCCTGTGGAAAATGGGTTTTCATCAAAAGCCTCAATATATCCTCCGTCTACTAAAGTTTCAGTTTGGACATGGGTTTTTGAGAGAAACTTTTTTATCTTGGCGGCGTCATTAACGCTATCGACCTGTTCGCAGAAAAGCTTCCAGGAGGCACGTTTTGTCGCTCTGGTAGTTTTATTGTATTCCTTGAGCCGTGTGTAATACACATCCCAATAAACTTCCGCTTTTTTACGACGTGCTCTGTTAAAAAGTCTACAAACCCCTTTCTTAATATTGCGAATTTCCCCGGTCATCCAGGGTTTTTCTTGGGCTGATTTCCTTTCCCGAAGAGGACAACTATGTGTAAGAGCTGTCGAATGTGAGGCCAAGTATATTGGGACACTTGATGGTCGGAATCATTTCTTCATCGGCCATCATTTTCAGCTCAGTATTCACATTTGTGATGAACAATGTGGCTGAAGATTTGGTAGCAGATATCTTCAGATCTCTTGCAGCGAAATATGAGGCAAGTTCGTTGAAGTAGACGTTTAACATATCGCAGATGTCATCAATTGCTTGGGGGCCTGAGGCCATGATCGTACAATCGTCCGCATATGATACGATCTATATGCCATCTGGGGAAGTAGAATGGAGGATAGGTAAAGGTTAAACAGTCCTCTTAATAGTCTTCAATTTTAGCAAAAAAATAAATAAGTTTATTATTTTATGAACATAAATATTAGAGCATGTGTCGTTTGAGGGCAACCCTGCTCGACGGTAACCCTGTTGTTGCAAAATGCTGGTGCAACTGACAGCAATGAAGTACAATGGCTGCAATATCCCAAGCCAATTTGCAACATATCTTCATTTTGTTTATTGTTTTTGTTTATTTTTAAGCCATTTTTTTTGTATAAATAGGCCCTTCTGGCAAATACTTGTTCTTTAAACATTTTATTCAATGTTTAAAGTCATTTTGTGTTATATGTTTGGCGGCAAGTAAACAACGTTAAAAAAAGCCGTGGACGGACGGACATTTTGTGTTATTTTTAATGCAAAATTTATTTTGAAGAAGCCAGCCCTCAAATTTTTGCCAAATTTTGCATTAAAATCAAGCCAGCCTTTTGTGTGAATTGTGCTACTTACCTTTGTGATCGAGATTAAGCCAAGTTTATGTCCAATTGTCAAGATCAGCCAAGAAAAACAAGCAGCAGAAGCACAAAAGGAACCCCGCCAGCCCGATATCAGCAATACGTCAGCGAAATGTCTGTCATCCACTCACCAAAGTCAGATACGCCAGCAAAAAGCCAACAAAAACAGCCACAGCTACAGCCAATGGACGGTACTACTCATGTCAATACGATTAATCCGCCTTCTCAATTACAGCACCAGAAAACTGCAGCCAATTCACCAGCCGGGACATCAAAACCTGTAAATGAAGTCGGTGAGTTCATGAAGCAAATGAGAGTGCAAATGGAGCAGATGCAGCGTCAAATGCAGGTTATGCAAAGTGAGTACATTGCATCAACGAAGAAGATGCAAGCACAACTTGTTAATACCGCCAAACAAGTGGAAACGCAGTTAGCCAATCAAATGACGTCGACGTCGCTGTCCGCATTACCTACATCGACGCTGCCACAGCCGCCATCAAATATGCCAGAATCAATACTGCCAACATCTCAGCCATCACTGCCACCACCAAATCAGTCACAATATCAGCCGCCACAGAATCTTCTACAACAGCCGCCACAACTGTCGCCTCTACAACAGCAAGTTTATCAGCCAACGCCACAATATCCGCCGCCATCACGGTCTATAAATTCGGATATGTCTGTCCACAATTCGTATCCACAAAGTTTTATATCTGTTCCACACAAGAAAATTTATCCTCTTCCCACATTTTCAGGTCTTCCAGAAGAATGGCAAACCTTTTATGAAGCGTACGAAAGCACCACAGCCGAATTTGGATATAACAGCCTCCACAACATTATGCGCCTCAGAGATGCTATCAAGGGTCGAGCCAGAGAAACCGTCGAATCGCTGCTATGTAATTCTGCCAACGTCGACACCATTATACGAACGCTGCTTGAAACCTTTGGTCGTCCGGAACAGCTGATTAGAAGCCAAATTGAAAAGGTTCGTGCCATTCCACCTTTAGCCAATGACAACCTGGAAGCCCTGGTCGCCAACAAAATCTCGAACATGGCCACATTTGTCAAGAACGTGAAGGGAGATCACCATCTTTCCAACCCTTCATTGTTGAGCGAACTGGTCGCTAAACTTTCCACAAGCCGCCAAATGCAGTGGGCCGAAAAATGCCTCCAATTACAACAACCAGCCACCATAGTTGACTTTGCAGAATGGCTATCAGTACTGCGTCGCCTGGCCAATATCGTCCATGACACCTTGTCGTCAACTTCGACCAATGCCGCATCAAACCGCCGCCATTTTGCTGCTACTGCACCGCCACCAAACCGAAAATACGTCAACGTCACTGTCAGCCAATGTCCAGTATGTAAGGGTGAGTGCACTAACATAAAACACTGTACAGAATTTTTAAACATGTCCATCGACAAAAGATGGAACACTATAAAAGGGTTCAAGATTTGCTTTTGTTGTTAAAAACATGGACATCAAGTTAAATTTTGCCACACAAAACGCCGTTGTGGCGTTAATGATTGCCCAAAGCCACACAACAATTTATTGCACAGTACACTTTCACAATCACAACCGGAGCCAGCGACCGAGCCAACTTATTTGTCGACGACGGGTGGGACACAAAATAACCGCACGGTCACGTCCGAAGCACAACGACCACAAACCGAAAGACGAAATTGCCATGCAGCTCATTCTCCCGATAATGTGCTTTTCCAGATTTTACCCATAACTTTGTATGGGCAGCACAAAACAATAAGCACTTACGCCTTCATTGACGACGGCGCCAACGTTTCTATGCTGGATCTGGAAATAGCACGAGAACTTGAACTCCATGGAGAACCTGAGCACTTGGAGCTGCAATGGCTTAATACTCACCGCGTAACACAGAAAACGGAAAAAATTCGCGTGAACATCAGTGGAGTTGGCCAATTTAACAGAAAATACTTACTTTCCAATGTTTACGTTTCATCGGATATGTCATTGCCAGTACAGAGTTGCCATATAGCTCATTTTATGAAATCCCAAAAAAGTGACAAAATCGCCAATTTAAATATGCGGGATTATTCTAATGTTCAACCAAAAATGATTTTAAGCTTAACCCATTCTTTCCTAACAGTTCCCATTGAGACGCCTACACTTTTATCCGAATTTGGACCCATTGTGTCAACCACCAGATTAGGCGCTGTTATATATGGACCAATTCCTGGTGAAGAACCAACAAACATAAAGAGGAATAAGGAAGTGTGTGTACCAAAATGATGTTTTGAAGGAGTTGAGCGATATGATGCGTGGTTATTTTGATGTGGAGACCCTTGGAACCAAAATACCCGTGAAACCTATAAAATACACAAAGCAAGTAAATGGCCGATATGAATGTTCGTTGTTGTGGAGAGAAGATGTGAGACCGATCCCTGACTCATACAACATGGCTTTGAATCGTTTGTACTCTGTGGAACGTAAGATGGCAAAAGACAGTGAGTATAAAATGGAATATTGCGATAAAATAGCAGATTATGTTAAAAAAGGATATTGCCGTAAATTATCGGATGAAGAAAAATCTATAATGCGCGAACGGACCTTTTATTTGCCCCATTTTGGTGTAATAAATCCAAATAAAAAAGGAATTCGGCTGGTTTTTGATGCGGCGGCCGAGGTTATGAACTTCTCATTAAACAAAACCTTACTTCCTGGTCCTGACATTAATAACTCATTAATTTCAATTCTTTTTAAATTTAGAGAATCCCCCATTGCTGTATGTGGTGACATACAAGAGATGTTTCACCAGATCGCCATTGCCAGGAAAGACCAAGATAGCCAAAGATTTCTGTGGAGAGATGGCAATCCTGATCAGCCTGTGGACACTTATGTTATGGAAAGGCTTATTTTTGGAGCCACCTGTTCACCAACCATTGCCCAATATGTCAAGAATAAAAATGCGACAAAATACATCGAAAAGTCACCAAGAGCCGTCCATGGTATCATCGAACGTAATTATGTGGATGATTATGTCGATTGTTTCGAAACTGAAGATGAAGCCCTTAATGTTGTTCGCGAAGTGGTAAGGATCCATAAATCCGGTGGTTTCCATCTTCGCAACATAATATCCAACAGTGAACGAGTGGCAATACTATGTGGTAATAATCCTGGCAATGGCGACAACAGTGGCAACTTTCTTTTTGGTGACAGCATAGAACGGGTACTCGTTATTCATTGGGCACCAAAGACAGATGATTTTTGTTTTCATTTGCGTTTGGCCAAAGTGGACAAAAATATATTAAATTTTTTAAAGGTGCCAACAAAAGGGAGATGCTAGGCCTAAATATGTCCGTATACGACCCATACGGATTCCTGTGCGACTTTATGGTGACGTCAAAGGTGCTAATGCAGAAGGTCTGGAAATGTGGGGTAAGTTGGGACGAGCAATTGCCGTCAGAAATTTATAGCCAGTGGAAGTACTGGTTGGAGCAGTTATCGAGATTGGTGGAATTTAAGATTCCAAGATGTTACGCCGGTGGTTTTAGCAGCAGCAATGTTGATCTACATGTCTTTGTGGATGCAAGCGAAGAGGCTATGGCAGTTGTGGCATATTGGAGAGTGGTAAGTGTCAGTGGTGTTAAAGTGATGTTTGTAATGGGCAAAACCAGCTGTGCCCCGACACGGTATCACACAATACCAAAACTGGAATTGCAAGCTGCTGTAATGGGCGTTCGAATGAAAGAGGCCATATTAAAAAACCATTTGTGCTGTGTTAATAATGTTTTCTTTTGGTCAGATTCTTTTACGGTGATACAGTGGATTCGGTCAGATATCACCGAAAATACAAGCAATATGTGGCAAATCGTGTGGCTGAGATATTGGACGGCAGCAGCATTGAACAATGGAGGTGGTGCCCTGGTAACGAGAACACTGCAGACGAAGGAACTCGCTCAAAACTGTTCAAGCCATATGAACCCCAGGATTCACTGAATAAGGTTAGGCCAAGCAATCAGCCGACATACAATTTGTAGCGTGTCACCCTATGTCTGATTAGAGAAGAGCGACATCTGGGTTTGAACCGTCTGTGTTTTTTATGGCAGCTGGTGAATGCAACCCTGCGTTACCAGCATATGTTACCTCCACATACAAATGTAACTACTACAATAAAAATCGAGGAAACCATATGTTATTTGTTTTTGCGATTTTGGAAAACAAAATTTTATGATGGTTCCTCGGTGGACATGATGGCTTGGGGGAACCATGATGGACAGTAAAGGGAAGATGACTAGTTCTTTTTGGATGGAGCCGTGCAAGGAGTAAGAGGTGGTGTACAGAAGAGTGTTGAAAGTGGTGTTTTCAAAAAGAAAGAAAGTCTTTTTGGTTTTGGATTCGGCAGAGAAAAGGAGGCGGAACTGGCTTTTACCCAACAACAAAGAAAAAGACCAAATTCAAAGTTTGTAGTGATTTATTGAACTTTCAGCACATTTGCTGAAAGAGGAAAAAAATTAACTATAAATTATTGAGAAGTTTTAAAAGCTGTAACAAAATAAATGAAAATAAATACAAATTAAAAACTAAAGAGCTGAAAAAGAAGATTATGAAAAAAAAGGTGATTAAAATAAATCGAACTGAAAGTTATTAAAAGCTGAAAAAGAAAATCTATGAAAACTCTGGAAAAAAAAAAGAAATGTTAACAAATTAAATAAAAAGGAACCTGAAAAGGGAAAAGTTTCGAAACAAAGCCAAAGAACCTGAAAAAAAGGAAAATACCAATGTAATAATAAAAGACCTAAAAAAGAGAAAAAAAAAAAAAAAAAAACTAAAAACTAAATCAAAGTCAATAGTTAAAAATCCTAAACTTGAAAGTCAAAGACAATAGACACCACTAAAGTTGATCACAAAATAACAAAAAGCCAAACGCGGAAACATAAAGCTACACCTCCACCTCCTCTGTCCATCGTGGGAAGCTCTATATCAAAAGCACTGGTCAGCCGACAGTGCTGCAGGTACCCTTTTCCTCACAAACACTATTGCGGGACGTATACGTGAACTTAGACGGACGGACAGGACCTTGACACACATATTTCCTACGAATAAAAAGAAGGTTATTTGTTAATAAAGCGGCTAGGCAGGCAAACACCAGACACTTACCTTTCTATAAGTAACACAGCGCTAGAATAAATAGGCGCTGTCCTCAGCTGTTAGGTCGAGCTCAACCTAGGGCCAGGGGGTAAAGATTCTAGACCTTTTGGGCGGAAAGGAGCCCTTACTGCTGTTGGTGTTCGCTTTGCGAACTTAGGCCTTTAAAAAAAAAATAAACATATAAGACATAAAAAAAAAGCCAAAGCTTTTATTTACGGGAAATACAATACAGCCGGAATACACATACTTACCACAACCAGACGGACGGACAGACAAGAGGAAAGCGTGGGCACTGCTCAGCCGCTCCAGCACTGACTCCAGTTAGGAGAGACGACCCTGAAGGAAGGCCAGACACCATGAGAAGACCCAATACACCTGTGGAGGAAGGAGAATTTTATTACTATTTTTCTCTTTGAAGGAGAGGAGTTTATATAAACGAAGTTTTTTAATTGCCACTATACAATTCCTTGTTTTGTTTTCTTTGCTTTTTTTTTCGTTTGATTGAACTTTGTCTGGCAATGAATTTTTGATTCGGCTTAATAAATACATACCGTTTATAACGTTTGAAATGAAATTCGCCTTTGCCTAGTTTTCATTTCACAATGGAGGAGTAGTTATCTAAGGTAAGAAGGGGCTAGTGCACCAAGCTGTAAGGGGGGATAAGGGAGACCGATTCTGGGGTATCCAAAACTGTTGGACAACGGATACCATGGTTGGGGTGGGCCGTCCAGGGCACTGTAGGATGTCTCAGTGCCCCCTGAAGAGCGAATCCATAGCGGAAGGTGCGAGTAAGAAGGCGAAAGACATGCCTGCCTTAACATAAGTGGGACCCTGTGTTTTTCATTTCCATCCAGAGCTGGTTTGAAATTTGAATTTTTTTTGTCACCTGTCTCTGGACATGGTGTGTTGGCAAGAACCGCGCCCCAGACTGAGCCACAGCCGGAGCTCTAACGCCAACAGCCAGCGCTCGCCAGCACACTATGTCCCCTTTCTCCGCTGAGACAGTTCGGACCCTCCGGGGTCCACGACAAGAATGGCGCCCGCAACATGGGGCCCGAGTTATCGGGTTGACCGCATCATTTTATCGCCACAGCCAGCAACTGATCGGATTTCGGTTACCGGATTGAGTCCCGATCGTAAGTTTTCAAAAGCTTGGATCGCGTGCCAAACTGGTGGTGACTGGAAGCTGGTTAGATGCAGGATGTGGCACGGTGTTTTACTAATCTTTAACTCCCGTAAGTCACGAAGCTTAAGGATTTTGGTATCCGCATTTCGTTTGCGACGGGCCTGAGGAGAGAAGGAGATGCCATTATATACAATAGTTAACTGCAATAGCCCAAATTACTTTTGCTTACCTGTCCGTCCGCTTAATACAATCATACCCATGAGCCAAAGCACATGAGACGTTGTTGGGTTTATCTTTATGTGTTCAACAACAGCCGTGTGGTTATGTCCGTAGGTAGCAAACGTAATACCAATATACTACAGCATCTCAGGGTCATACAATACATTACGGCAGAGAAGGCAGTTTCCGGATACGTTTGGAGAAGTCCTATTTGGAAACTTAGAATGCTTCGCTTATCCGCTTGGATTTGCTCTTCTCTCACTTGTTCCCCACCTTATGTTAGGATATATGCACTACCCTTTCTACCTGGTTTGTGAATTTTGGATTTCATACCTGCAAGAAAGAAGAAAAAACGTAGAGTTAATATATTTTGAAGATTTGTTTGGCTGAAGTATTTTGTTCTTCTTATTTTTGAATTTTCAATAGATTAGTAAGGATTATAGGTTATAGTTAGATTTAATGGTTAATACAAGGGCAAATAGTTACTCTAGTGAAGTTTCTGGTCCAACCACATCGGCTATGGCAACGACAACAACAACCACAGTAACTAGCCTGGCGACAGCCATCGTCACCACAACAGCAACCACAGCAATATCTATGGCCACAACAACGGCAACAGTCACACCTATGATGGTCACGTCGGCGGTTTCCAGTCCGGCTTTGTCCGTATCGGACATGTCGGACGTACGTATAACCCCAGACACGCCGGAATTCAGCAGTTTGACAGCTCAGACGGTACAGAGAGAGCGAAGGGAGAACCGGGAGGCGAATAATATACGCCAAGCGCTTTACCAAGCTCCACGAGAAGGAGGTTCCCTAAATGCGGTAATAGATTCGGCGATTGGTGTGGGACAGTTGGAGCTAATCAGGTTGCTCGATGAGAAGTTGAGGCAACTGGTACCCCAGCTTGTGCAACAGAGCTTGAACAACTTAAATATTGCAAAGAACCCAACAGTCCCAGAGACAGCAAACACACAACCAGCTCCACCGCCCACGGCAGGAAGCCAGCTGATGCCGCCATCTGGTCCATATCCGAGAGGCCACGAATACCGAGAGCCAGCAATGAATCAGGACTCAAACTTTTCAGCCGAAGAAGCACCGCAGAGACCACAGAATGGGTTGCCATCCCCTCACCAACCGACGGAACAGTACCACCATCTAGGCAACCAGTACACCAATCTCCCGAACGCTACAAACGCATCAGCACCGCCTTATCAGCCAATGTACCCGCAGGCGAGGCTAACTCCAAATCGCCAGTATATGAGGAAGATAGACGTGGAGAAGTGGCGGGTTAAGTTCGATGGCACATCCAGGTCGATAAGCGCCGAAGACTTCATTTTTCGCTTAGAACAGCTTCGGGAGGATTACCAGTGTGAGTGGGATGAAGTTCTGGTGAAGTTCCCACAGCTCTTAGAGGGACCGGCGGAGGAGTGGTATTGGATGCAGAGAAGATTGGGGTACACGCGCAGCTATCCAGAGTTGAAGCAGGCATTCCTGGCCCAGTTTCGCAAGTTCGAGAGTGACTTCGACATCCAAAGGAAGATGATGGACCGAAGACAAGGGTCACATGAGTCATTCGAGGACTTTTGCAATGCCATGCTGCGCCTTCGGCATCAGCAACGCGAGCCCATGAACGAGCAGATGATGGTTGAGATGATGAAAGGCAATTTAAAACAGGCAATGGCAGCCTTAGTCTTCCCAATAAAGATGTATGGGCTGCAGCACTTCAGGGAAGAGTGCAAGAAAGCCGAGTTATTGCTGGTTAACCAACGGCAGTTCGCTCAAGCACACCGTCAGCAATTTGCTCCTAGGGTAAATGAGCTTGAGTATGAACAAGAAGAGCCGGAACTAGATGTAGAAGCCATCAGTAGACAGTCCAGTTGCGTCTGCTGGAACTGTCGCGAAAAAGGCCATGGTTTTATGGACTGCCCATCTACCACGAGGAAGCTGTTTTGCTATGGCTGCGGAAGGGAGAACGTGGTGAAACCAAAATGTCCGCGATGTCAGGGAAACCGACAAGCGGGCCCGACAGAGGGGGAAACGCGCCCGAAACCAATGCACCCCCAGTAGAGGCCGATCAGGTGGAGCAGGATTCCACTAGAATAACTATTTTAGAGAATAAGGTTAGGTTTAGTAATGAATTAAGGAATGGATTAGAAAATGAATTAAAGAATGAAATAAAATTAAAAAAGATAAGGCCTTGGCACATGCGAATGGAGGAGTATAATCAAGCTAGAGCTAGAATATTTAATGAAGTTAATGAAGTAGATGAATTGAACAAATATAATGGGAAAAATGAATTGTACGATAGAAGTGTATTACATAATGTTTTAGGTATAGGTAAGGTAAGTCCACTGATCTCTACGGAATCGGAACATGCCCTAAACAACCCAAAGAGACACTTACGAATCAAGAGAGCTAGAGAGCGGTATAAGTCGAGAAGGAAACTCAGGCAGGAGATAGCCTCATCTACCCTATATGAGGGAGAAGACACTCGTCTTTACTTGCGAGTGAAAATTGGAAATGAAGAGGTCGAGGGGTTATTAGACAGTGGCGCAACAGTCACCGTCTTAGGCAGAGGCTGTCTAGAGTTAGTTGAGAGGGCGCAGATACCGATTTTCAAGTTTTCAGCACAAGTCGGCACAGCGGACGAGACACCTCACAGGGTTGTAGGACGTATTCGAGCCCCGGTAAAACTTGGCAAAATAGAAAGTGAGGTAACCTTTTTCTTAGTCCCCACTTTAAGTAAAGCACTATACCTTGGGGTCGATTTCATGAAACGTTATAAATTGCTAGCCAGTGTTGAAAGTTTGTCGTTGGAGGACGAGGCAGAAGATGACCCTATTGACCCATCCCAGCACCGATTGGACAGTGATCAGAAGGGTAGATTAGACGAGGTCATATCTCAATTTCCGTCTTTCGAGATAAGGGGATTGGGCAAGACATCCTTACAGACACACACTATTGACACGGCAGATGCAATACCAGTAAAGCAACGACATTACCCTGTATCCCCAGCAGTGCAAAGCCTAATGTATGCAGAGCTGGATAGGATGCTTGACATGAAGGTCATTGAGCCCAGTGAGAGCCCTTGGAATAACCCAGTGACATTAGTCCGGAAAGGCACAAAAAATAGGTTATGCCTGGATGCTCGAAAGCTCAATGCCCTTACTGTCAAGGATGCTTATCCGCTCCCAAACATTGAGGGCCTTCTTAGCCGGCTAGGGGATACGCATTTCATCTCGAGTGTGGATCTGAAAGATGCTTTCTGGCAGATACCACTAGAGATGAAAAGCAGGGAGAAAACGGCCTTTACTGTACCAGGAAGACCCTTATACCAGTTCACCGTAATGCCCTTTGGGTTGTGCAACGCAGCCCAAAGAATGTGCCGGTTAATGGATAAGGTGATTCCTGCGCATCTCCGTGAAAGAGTGTTTGTTTATTTGGATGACTTGCTCATAGTGGCCCCAGATTTTGAGACACATCTCGACCTTTTGGGACAAGTGGCAAAGGCCTTGAAAGCGGCGGGTCTAACGATTAATGTGGCAAAGTCAAAGTTTTGTTTTAAAGAGCTACGATACCTCGGGTATATAGTTGGCGAGGGAAAAGTAAAGCCTGATCCTAGCAAAGTTTCTGCGATAGTGGAATACGAATACCCAAAGAATGTCAAACAAGTTAGGCGTTTCACAGGTATGACAGGCTGGTATCGCCGTTTTATTGCCGATTATGCGACCATCGCGGCACCTATTTTTGCGACATTGAAGAAAGGCCGCGGCTTTGAGTTTGGTGAGGAAGCCAAAATTGGGTTCAAACGGCTAAAGGAGGCATTAACCCGTAGTCCAGTCTTAAGACACCCTGATTTCCGGAAACATTTTTACATCCAGTGTGATGCATCCGACGTTGGCATTGGGGGTGTTCTATTTCAAAAAGACGACGAAGGAGGCGAGCATCCCATAGCGTTCATGTCGCAGAAGTTGTCCCCAGCGCAGAAAAATTACTCCGTCACCGAAAGGGAATGCCTAGCCGTGGTGATGGCAATAAAAAAGTTTCGCCCTTATATAGAGTTGATGCCGTTTACGGTCATCACAGATCATTCATCACTCAAGTGGTTGATGGGCAACAAAGAGCTGAGCGGTCGTCTGGCAAGATGGAGTCTTTTACTGCAGGGACACAACTTCGAAATAGAACACCGCCGGGGTAGTCAAAACGTGGTACCAGACGCGCTTTCGCGATATAACCTTGATGAATTGGAATTGCCATCCTTTAGCTTAGTAGACCTCAATGCGGCTGAGTTCAAGGAAGAGGAGTACCTTGAGAAGATCAAAGCCGTGGAGGCTAACCAGAATGATTTGCCAGATTTGAGAGTCATAGATGGCTTTCTGTACAAACGAACGATACCAGTGACTGTCGATCTGCCTTGCGAGGATTCAGTGTGGAAGTTATGGGTACCGGCATCGCTCACCGCGTCTGCCATAGAAAGAGCGCATTGCCCTAGTACAGCGGCTCATGGTGGCTTCCACAAGACGCTTCGTAGATTAAAGGAATATTATTACTGGCCTCATATGAGTGCACAGGTTAGACTTTTCGTCCAGAAGTGCCAAGTTTGTAAAGAAGCTAAGCCGAACAATCAGCCAATGCGTCAGCCGATGGAGTTAATGGTAGAAATCAGTCGTCCTTTTCAAAAGCTATACATAGATTTTTTAGGTCCTTATGTACGCTCTAAGGCAGGAAACTGCTACATTTTTATTGTCTTAGACCACCTGACCAAATATGTGTTATTGAAACCAATGGGAAAGGCAACCGCTCGAAATGTTATTAGATTTCTTGAGCAAGAAGTTTTCCACAAATTTGGTGTGCCCGAAACTATTTTATCCGACAATGGAAAACAATTTACTGGGAAAGATTTCGCGGCGTTTATGGAGGCTTACGGCGTAAGCCATATGAAAACGGGACTCTATTCACCTCAAGCTAACGCATCAGAACGCGTTAATCAATCTATATTGGCGGCGATTCGCTCTTATTTACAGGAGGATCAAAGGGATTGGGACCAAAACTTGTCCGCAATTGAGTGCGCATTACGGTCATCGGTGCACTCTTCAGTAGGCATGACACCTTATTTCGCTCTTTTTGGCACCAATATGATTACTCACGGCAGCGTTTATAGGCTAGCTAGACAATTAGACTCTTTGAAAGACCCAGAGTTTAATGCTTTACCAAAGTCGAACCATTTGGAATTAGTGAGGGAAGAGGTCAGAAAAAGGTTACAGAAGAGTTACCGCGATAGGGCTAGCAAATACAACATTCGTGCCCGAAGAGTCAGGTTTTTCCCAGGTCAAGAGGTCTATCGACGTAACCATCAATTGAGCGATTTCGGAAAGAATATAAACGCGAAGCTCAACAAGAAGTACATTAAGTGTCGGATTGTTAAGGCAGTCGGAAAATGCTTATATGAAATTGAAGACCTAAAAGGGAAATCATTGGGCGTCTACCATGCTAAAGACCTAAAGCAGTAAATATCTTCTAGCTACAAATGTGTCCGAGAAAGCAAATTGCAAATTTTACCCATGGACATTCCACTAAGGAACGGGGGCAGACTTCTCACATATCAGTGAGTGTAGTCCGTTTCAAGTTTAAAACTCGATGATAAGAGGCCTTTTTTGTATAGTCGAGTCTGAACGGCGTGCCGCAGTGCGACACCCCTTTAAAGAGAAGTTTAACATAGCATAGTACCTTACAAATGTAGGCCGCGGCGCTCCGATAAAAAGTTAATAAAAATTGAAATCAGTGACTTACCGTTTTAGTTATAAGTTGGATTCCATCACATGGGTCCAAGGTCAATAGGTTTAAGCCATTAGTGTAGGAAGCTATAGGATAAACGAAAAATGAATTAGAATTTGAATTATCTTTTAATTTTAGATTTAAGGATACTTAGCTTTAGTTTTGGCAGGCACGCAGTTTCTGGATTAAACCTAGATTTTTTTTGTTCGCCTTGGGCGGCAGTTTAGGCGGAACCGTCTATAGATGGTCATTTGAATTGCTTCCATAAAATTCCTTGCAAGTTACATCCCATGGTCAACAGGCGGTGAAGGACGTGTGTGTGGGTACGATGAGTAAATGGACCTAGAGAATTGGAACTTTATACTTACCTTATACTTACCTGAATTATCCGTCGGGGACTGAGATCGACGAAACTCGTGGTCTTACGCAGTCGCGAGTGCGGGGCCGCCAGGAGTGTTCCAGTAGTGTAATGTGCACAGGGGTTAGAACGAGGTAGTGCCATTTCTCTCTGCCTATCTGGGGTGCCTCGACCGCCGGAGAGCTCGCTGTCAACCTCGCAGTGGGTGACCCGTCTTTCTATCACTATGGCATCTTGGACATGGAGCGCGAGTTGCGGCGGAAGGCGTTTTGTCCGGACGAGAGATTGTCATCTTTCGATGCCGGCCCCAGGAGATCACTCAACCACGGTAGAGCCTCTTGACGACCTCGGTGTATGTCGGGCCGACCCGTCTTTCTATCGCTATGGCATCTTGGACATGGAGCGAGGGATGCCGTGGTGAGTGCAAGTAGGGGGCTGAGAGGAGTAATAAAGAATACGCCGTGGCGTATTATTTATTTGACACTTACCAGTTCATCTGCCCTGGGCACATTATGTCGCTGGTCCACGTCTGGTATGGTCCGTGCTCTCAAGCTAGGCGGCCGATGTGAGTTTGGTGTCGCTGTGGCACCTGGAAAGAGAACCAAAAGGAGGTTGATTAGTCAAATTGCATTGTTTTTTTTTTTTGCTTAAGTTGTTATTATTTTAAGATTTTCTTTTGGTTTGAAATTTTCAATTTTATTCAAAAATTTTTTGTTTTATTTTTGAAATTTTTAATTTTGGGAAATTTTTTTTTGCATAGAAATTTTTTTTTTTTCTTTTAACTTTGGAAATTTCATAATTTGTTTTAGATTTTTTTTTTTGTTATTTAAAATTTTTCTAAGTCATTTCACATTGACTTCATTTAAACATTGTAGCGTTGGTTTCGACGATTTCCTTTGGTATATTTATTTTTATTGTTTTTATTTCATGAACTTTTAATTTTCCTTTTTCATTTCTTTTAATTTTTTTTTTTTGGTATTAGCGCAATTTTTTTTTTTATAAATTTTAGTTTTTCTCTTCAATGTTGAGTCCTTATTTTGATTTGACATTAACTTTCTCACAACACTTTCACTTTGCGTTCATTGAACTTATAAATCATTCACAATATTTCAGTTTTTTCGTTTTCACATTTTCATTTTGGGTTCTTTCGATCTTTTTTTGAACCACAAGGAGAAGAGAGCTTCAACACTTGTTCTGTTTGCATTACATTCGTCACATGACACGCACACATTTTCCGCAATTACCTATGTTAGCTTCTCCTACTTCACTTTTTGTGCAGAGTAACTTGTATTGGCACTCAGTTTGTTTTTAGCACCCCCCACCTCCATTCATGATTTGAGTGGTTTACACATTATGGTAGGGGTACCGTAAAGTCATACGATATCATACGCATTTAAAATCACAAACACTTGCACATCAAAATGAACCGTTTTTTTTTGAAACCACGTTGGTTTGAGTTTTTGGTAGGTTACGGTTTGCAGAACCGCACGTAATTGCACTTTACATGACTATTTAATTTCATTTATTTTTATTTTCTGCCAATTTTCACTTTTTTGTGTCGGAATTTCAGTTTTTCCCACCTTTTTTATTAATTCTTTGACCGGCATTATTTGCTAACCGGTGTCTGTAGTTTCATTCACACACATATAGCACCATGAAACAATTTTAATATTAAGGTTCACTTTTCGTTGGAATTTTTAATTTTCTGCAGGGCCAACACTTAATTTTATGTTAATTTTTTATTATTTGCATTGCAATTTTTTTTTTTTTTTTTTTTAAGTTTTGTTGGCAAATGGTTTTTACATTAATTATCATTGTAATTTGTCCATTCATTTTTTTTATACACACACACACACGCACACACACCGAAATAGACCGCAACTTATAGAGATTTTGTTACACGCACTGTAAATTTTAATTACACACAGCACTTTCATTTTTTTTTCATTTCCAATAATTTTTTACACTTTACTTACCTTTTATTTAAATATTTTTTTTTGCGTATTTTATTCCGTCCGTCCGCTTCATAAATATCCAGTTAGTTTAATCAAGGTATATTTAATGAAGGTATAACTGGTTAATCGAGTACCGGGTTGGTACTACTCGACTCAAGGTATACTTATAGGTCAAGGTACATTTATTGGAGAAGAATTACTTTTTTCTTAAGGGGGCTACACCCACTGAGATAGGTTTGACTAATGCTACGTTCACACGTTATGTTATTATATACATGACAAAAGGTTGTTTTTCCCTCCCATCCTATGACGGTGACGTCTAAAGGATGATTGGGTTTGTAGCGTGTCACCCTATGTCTGATTAGAGAAGAGCGACATCTGGGTTTGAACCGTCTGTGTTTTTTATGGCAGCTGGTGAATGCAACCCTGCGTTACCAGCATATGTTACCTCCACATACAAATGTAACTACTACAATAAAAATCGAGGAAACCATATGTTATTTGTTTTTGCGATTTTGGAAAACAAAATTTTATGATGGTTCCTCGGTGGACATGATGGCTTGGGGGAACCATGATGGACAGTAAAGGGAAGATGACTAGTTCTTTTTGGATGGAGCCGTGCAAGGAGTAAGAGGTGGTGTACAGAAGAGTGTTGAAAGTGGTGTTTTCAAAAAGAAAGAAAGTCTTTTTGGTTTTGGATTCGGCAGAGAAAAGGAGGCGGAACTGGCTTTTACCCAACAACAAAGAAAAAGACCAAATTCAAAGTTTGTAGTGATTTATTGAACTTTCAGCACATTTGCTGAAAGAGGAAAAAAATTAACTATAAATTATTGAGAAGTTTTAAAAGCTGTAACAAAATAAATGAAAATAAATACAAATTAAAAACTAAAGAGCTGAAAAAGAAGATTATGAAAAAAAAGGTGATTAAAATAAATCGAACTGAAAGTTATTAAAAGCTGAAAAAGAAAATCTATGAAAACTCTGGAAAAAAAAAAGAAATGTTAACAAATTAAATAAAAAGGAACCTGAAAAGGGAAAAGTTTCGAAACAAAGCCAAAGAACCTGAAAAAAAGGAAAATACCAATGTAATAATAAAAGACCTAAAAAAGAGAAAAAAAAAAAAAAAAAAACTAAAAACTAAATCAAAGTCAATAGTTAAAAATCCTAAACTTGAAAGTCAAAGACAATAGACACCACTAAAGTTGATCACAAAATAACAAAAAGCCAAACGCGGAAACATAAAGCTACACCTCCACCTCCTCTGTCCATCGTGGGAAGCTCTATATCAAAAGCACTGGTCAGCCGACAGTGCTGCAGGTACCCTTTTCCTCACAAACACTATTGCGGGACGTATACGTGAACTTAGACGGACGGACAGGACCTTGACACACATATTTCCTACGAATAAAAAGAAGGTTATTTGTTAATAAAGCGGCTAGGCAGGCAAACACCAGACACTTACCTTTCTATAAGTAACACAGCGCTAGAATAAATAGGCGCTGTCCTCAGCTGTTAGGTCGAGCTCAACCTAGGGCCAGGGGGTAAAGATTCTAGACCTTTTGGGCGGAAAGGAGCCCTTACTGCTGTTGGTGTTCGCTTTGCGAACTTAGGCCTTTAAAAAAAAAATAAACATATAAGACATAAAAAAAAAGCCAAAGCTTTTATTTACGGGAAATACAATACAGCCGGAATACACATACTTACCACAACCAGACGGACGGACAGACAAGAGGAAAGCGTGGGCACTGCTCAGCCGCTCCAGCACTGACTCCAGTTAGGAGAGACGACCCTGAAGGAAGGCCAGACACCATGAGAAGACCCAATACACCTGTGGAGGAAGGAGAATTTTATTACTATTTTTCTCTTTGAAGGAGAGGAGTTTATATAAACGAAGTTTTTTAATTGCCACTATACAATTCCTTGTTTTGTTTTCTTTGCTTTTTTTTTCGTTTGATTGAACTTTGTCTGGCAATGAATTTTTGATTCGGCTTAATAAATACATACCGTTTATAACGTTTGAAATGAAATTCGCCTTTGCCTAGTTTTCATTTCACAATGGAGGAGTAGTTATCTAAGGTAAGAAGGGGCTAGTGCACCAAGCTGTAAGGGGGGATAAGGGAGACCGATTCTGGGGTATCCAAAACTGTTGGACAACGGATACCATGGTTGGGGTGGGCCGTCCAGGGCACTGTAGGATGTCTCAGTGCCCCCTGAAGAGCGAATCCATAGCGGAAGGTGCGAGTAAGAAGGCGAAAGACATGCCTGCCTTAACATAAGTGGGACCCTGTGTTTTTCATTTCCATCCAGAGCTGGTTTGAAATTTGAATTTTTTTTGTCACCTGTCTCTGGACATGGTGTGTTGGCAAGAACCGCGCCCCAGACTGAGCCACAGCCGGAGCTCTAACGCCAACAGCCAGCGCTCGCCAGCACACTATGTCCCCTTTCTCCGCTGAGACAGTTCGGACCCTCCGGGGTCCACGACAAATTTTTTGAATTTTTGACAGTAGTCGGCATTGAGAATGTCAACTTGCTCTTTGCTTACATTCTCACATTCGTTGATGGTTTGCATATGTCATTTATTTAAATTTGAATTTTGAAACATTTGAAATTTTCGAAATAAAAGATTTGAAAAATTACAAAAAATTTCGTGTGTGGATATAGCTGCCATATACACAGATGGGAGCTACCAGGCGCGTCCACAGGTTGTGGATAGGGGGATGCACCATATACAGGACAGTTGCAACTGCAGTCGCGAACAATCATCGTGTCTCAGTGAGGGGTTGGGTGGCCGACTCTTGTTTAAATACTAAGTGCCTGTGATACTCGATATGACAAAGCGAGTCCTATGAACCGGAACGAGCTTACTTATCTTTAGGAATTTGACGAGGTTAGCTACCTCCACTTGGAAATGTGGCTCCAACAACAACAAGGTCCCGATTTAAATCTTGGGCCAATAAAAGGCTCATTTGTTATTCTTTTCGACATTTGTGCTCTATATACTGATCGGTCTATATTTGGATATAGCTGCCATATATAGCGATCTCCCGATTTAAGGGTTTCAGGCCATAAAATGCCTATTTATTACCCGATTTCGCTGAATCGTGATGTGTGCTGGCCTCTTAGGAATCCATGTTCAATATGGTCCCGATAATTTCATATTTGGCTATAGCTGTCATATAACCCATCTACCGATATAAGGTTTTAGCCCCATAAATATAAACCAACTGAAGGCGCCCCGGTAGCCGAGTTGGTAGCGTGCTCGGATTGCCAGAGCGGGGGTCGTGGGTTCGATTCCCACCAGAGGCCTTGGTTGGTTTGTCGCTACTGTGGTATCACAATGGACATAAAATTGTCTAAGTGAGTCTGTAAAGGACTGCCACTCTTACCTAACCTAACCTAAATATGAATTTAAATTTTGATTCCGGTGAAATTTAGCGCAATGAGGTTTCATAGGCTTCTCAACATTCGTACCGAATATGGTAATAATAGAGCTATATTTGAATCTAGCTGCCATGTAGACTGATCTCGCAATTTAAGGTCGTGGGCAATAAAAACCGCATTTGTTATTTGACTTCGATGAAATTTGGCACAGTGGCTTGTGTAAGGCTTCTCGATGGTTCTGATCGTTTCAGCCCGGCTGTACTTAACGACTTTTTACTTGTTTGTTTTGCATACATTCATTCATAGCTAAGTTGTGTGTTGTGCAAATTGTTTCAGATTTATAAAAATACTACTCCCATATATTGCCCAATTTACACTTATGTATATGGACGTATTAGATACAATTTTGAATAAATACCTACACGTAGGTTATTTATCGGAATGTATGATTATAATGTGTTATGTCCCCATACAGCACTAGGACTGGCCCTCCGGCAACTCAACCATGGCTCAGGACGGTTCTTAACCCGCCAAGACCTAGCCCGAGGAATAACACGAAAAAAAAACATAGTAAAACAAATCAAACTGACACTACAATCAAACAACACAAAAGGGATATCGTCTGCCGAGATGAGGTCTTTGATGGATGGACCTCACACTCTGCCCTCCCTACCATGATTCACAGACTTTCCCAAAAACCTCTCCTGTGAACCCCTTACACACATTCACCACACTCCTTTGTACCTACATATTGCCTCTCAATGAATTAATAACTCAGAACATATTTGTTTTCAATACTCCCATTTCAATATACATTTTTATTCTTATTTTTGAATGATTTATACTAAAAAAAAACTAATACAAATAATTAAAATTTGTCGATTTAAGGAAAAACATAAAAAAGTAAGACAAAAGGAGACCTACAAAGTTTCTAGACCATCCCCAAATGTTGGGTTTGAATATTAACGTTTTTTTTTCCTACCTAAAAGAGCTCTATTAAGTGGATTTTTGATTTGGGGCTAAACATTCATAAACACGTCCCCATCAATATCAAAACATAGTCCTATTCACTTTGTAAAATCCCTAACAATCATGATTTACATAAACAAGTAAAAAAAAACAAAACTGAAAAATTAACTCATCAAACTTAAAACAACAACACTACGTAAATGACAAGAAATATGGTTTAAAAAATATATAAAATTAATAGGGTCCAAAAATAAAGAATTAAATTTTTTTTTTTTTTTTTTTTAGGTATTGTTATTTTTCCTTTTTTTTTTATATTTAAGGATTTTTTTAAGTCTTGGTATTTTCTTTCCTTTTTTTCAAATCAAAAAAAATGTGCTCTCTACAGTGCTCTGCCCACATTGCTTTATGCAAATGGCACACACACACGCACATATGTCTTTAACAGCACGGAGGTTGTGTTCACTCTTCCAATTACGAGATGTTAGCCGTTCCAATAGGACAGCAAAAGGACAGAGTGGCCACACGATCGGACGTACTATGGTTACTGGTGCTTCACACCCACAGATCTAATCAGGGATCGCACTTTCTATTTCCTACCTTTTGACTCCAGGGAATCAGGGTAAACTTCTGGATGTGGTTTATGAGGGATTTACACTGGCACGGAAAGTATGTAGGTATGTTGTCCGGAGTACAATGCTGGGTCGCCCACACGGGCAACACCCATATATCTCCAAAGGAACAAAAATTTCCAAACAGAACACAGCTCCTAGACACCACAGGAGGTCAATAGCTTCCTATCAAATTAAAACAATTATTTCCCACAATTACCCACTCGTTTTGCTGGCCATACTCACAATGATTGCAATTTTATTGAAGCGCGCGAAAACTGATTTTAAAACTTTAAACTATCTTTAATTTACTTCCTTAAGCCTGATGATGGATATCTGTGACTAAACAAACAAAACATTAGAAAAAATTTAACTATTTCACTTTATCCATTTATTACTTCAAAGTTTAATCAAAATTGCACCGTGTATTCGCCCGTCGCGTTACTTTCGTTACTTTGAAAATGGCAACTTTTGACGTTTTTCCCATATTTATACCCTTTCTATCCAAGCGTAAATTCGCCATTTCTAATATCTTGCCCCTATTCTCGCCTAAATTCTCTTTCATTTTCTCTTAAAATTCACCCGTTTCTTTTCCCCAGTTCGACATCCCACTGTCGTCATTCTCCATGTCCTACGGGATTTATGAATGGGTGGCTACTATTTTATACAACTCTGCCTATCGTAAAATTATTTCGCTTCTGACCACTTCCTAAACTGTAGCTGTCACAAACCCCACGCCATTCCACACACAGCCGCATACCGATCAGACACCAAAAAGCATAGCCAATCCAAAACAACCACAAGAAACGAAAAAACCATGGGTAGATCATATTACCCCAAAAAAAAAACAAAGTAATTCATATTAAAACATACCCGCAACGCTCTGGCCAACAACACAAACATCTCATTGGCCAGAGGACAGAAAAAAAAAACTGAAATTCGCCAAACGAAAAAAAATTATCTACAGCGGGGATACTCACACACATACACACCTGGCCAACCCGTTTAACATTTGGCCTTACAACGAAAAATGCATTTGTTGCAAAAAAAAACAAGAAAAGATAGACAATGTGCACGCAACATAGATCGCCTGGCAAAAGAATATAGTACTGCGCCAACAATAATTTGGGCAATTTTTCTTGTAAGTCCTGGGCAATCATCCAGTCCTGGTATTATGACCAAAGAGGCGGCCAGAGCTTACCCAAGCAGTGACATGTGCTTCATTACTTACTCCATCCAGCCGAATACATAATATTCGGGGTGACGCCCTTTGCCACAGCAGGCCAATAAATGCAAGGCAGCCGATGAGCAGACGTCCTATATAAGCCCTCAGGCATCAATTGTACAAATCGCACATTCTGCGACCTCGTATATAAACAGGTCAGTATACCCTTGCAGTACCACTGTACATTACTAGTAACTCAATTGTTTATATTTATTTGGCAGAAGCAGGACAGGCAACTATGACCAGTGGGCGTTATGGAAAACCTGGGGCAATGAATGCATGTCCATTACCGGGATCTTTCTTTTCCCAAAATACTGCATTATCTTTGTCGTTATCTTATTCATCCTGTATTTCCTCTGCCTTTATGTGTCATCAATAAAATAACATATCGATTCGCATTCGTGTCTTCTTTCAAATCTTTGGGTGAGTAGAAGCATTGAGTTCTATTCATTAGGGTGCCTCCGCAACAAAACACCGGGGATTCTGAGCCCGCGATCGAATTCCGGGTGTGCGTGAGGCGAGTTGGCAGGCATTCGGTATGATGGTACTCCAACGTGGGGAACTCCCACACCCTGACGTCTCATTAGCCGGGCCTACGTACTATTCAGCTTCAGGGAAGTATTAGCATGAGAGTAATGATAAGGAAGTTACTTTCTGAAATATCGTTTCTTTGTTAACAGGTACACCGGGTCATCCTGATAACTCTGCTACCATACGGTGTGGATAAAAATTTTCAAGTGCCAAGGTAAAGTCATTCATATTCGTACATTTACGCCCCTCTATTAAACTAGAGACAGCCACGGACATATAGGACAAATACATTAACACATACTTAATCCTATATTGCACGCAGTCGGTTTCTAGATCACAGATAGTATTGCACCTATTATGGCATGGTAGATATAGTATCACAGTCACTTCAGGGTTTAAGATCTTTGGCATGAGCAACTCCCAGGGGTCTTCCTTGTAAATCTTCTAATTCGTACATATTGTTCCCCACCATTCCGCTTATTCTGCACTTAGTGAATTTTCGTGAGAATTTAGCATTAAAGTTTTTGCCAAAATCACTAAGTACATAATTACGGCGGTATATCTCCTGACCTGGGATAAACTTAACCACGCGCGCTCGCTGGTTATATCGTCTCGAACTAGTCTCAAATGCCTTATGCATGTTCTCCTTGATTCTTTCACGTATAAGAGTCATGCGATCAGTCTTATCCATTTGTAAAATCTCGTGCTCGGTTAGTGACCTTAATTTTCTGGCCAACTTATAACTGACTCCACTTGAGTACATGTGGTAACCGAACAAAGCAAAAAACGGGGTAACTCCAGTGGCTGCATGAACCGAGGACCGCAGAGCACACTCTATCTCTGATAGGTATAGGTCCCAATCCCTGTGGTCCTTCTCCAAATAGGCCCTTATCGCGGCGAGAACGGATTGGTTAACCCGTTCTGAAGCGTTTGATTGTGGTGCATAGGGTGCGGTTTGCATGTGGTTGATCTGGTATGAGCTTATCATTTCTTTAAACCGTTTCGAAACAAATTGGGCCCCATTGTCACTATGGATGGTTTCGGGGACACCAAATTTCCTGAATACTTCCTCCACCAAAAATTTTACAACATTAGTTGCAGTCGCTTCACGCATAGCTTTGAGGAAAGTGAACTTAGAAAAGTGGTCCACAACAATAAACACATAGGCGTTGCCACTCTTGGACCTGGGGTACTTCCCCAAAAAGTCCATATATATCTTCTGGAATGGTCTTTCCGTCTTCACCTCAGAGCCTATGGTAGGTTGTGTGTGACAATTCATAGATTTTGTTTCCTTGCAGGTAGCACAGTTGCGCACATATTGCCTTACTTGAGTGGTCATATTCGGCCAATAGAAGGTCTGTCTTAAGCGATGTAGTGTCTTGGTCATTCCGCCATGAGCCGCGGTTGGTTCATCGTGGGCCTTGCGTATTAGTTCATGTGTGAGAGCTTCTGGTACCCACAGCCTCCAATCATATTCTTGTAGCTCTTCGTTTCCATCACATCGCATTCTCTTAAAAACCAGGCCGTCTTTGACTTCTAAATCTGGGAGTCTTTCCCCATTAGCCTCTATGGTCTTGATCAGATCTTGATAGGCTTCGCTTTCGAACTCCGGGGTCTCGAAATCAAGGACTTGTTCAAGATTCAACTCCTCCACACACGGTATCCTGGACAGCATATCGGCAACCACGTTGTCCTTGCCTTTTCGATGCTCGATGCTGAAACGGTAAGCTTGCAACTGCAATGACCAACGGGCGAGCCTTCCACTCAGGTCCTTGAGGTTCATCAACCATTGCAGACTCGCGTGATCAGTGATGACGGAGAAGTCCATTAATTCAACGTATGGCCTGAACTTCTTTATGGCCATAACGGCGGCAAGGCACTCCTTCTCCGTTACACTGTAATTCCTCTGGCACTGGTTGAGCTTCTGCGAGTAGAACGCAATTGGATGCTCCTCCCCTCGGTCATTCATTTGAAATAGGACGGCTCCAATACCGTATTCAGAAGCATCGCACTGTATGAAGAAGCGTCTAGTAAAGTCGGCATGTCTCAAGACCGGTGCGGATGTCAGAGCCTTCTTCAGTGCTTCAAAAGCTATTATAGCCTCATTTGTTATTGTGAACTTCTTCGCCTTTTTAAGGGTGTCAGTTAACGGCGCGGATATAGTGGCAAAATCACGTATAAATCTGCGGTACCACCCCGCGGTACCCAGAAAACTTCGCACTTCTCTTCGATTCTTCGGGACTGGTATTTTTCTTATCGCCTCGAGCTTATCAGGATCCGTTCTTAACATGCCGTCACCAATAATAAATCCCAGATACTTCAGCTCTCTAAAGCAGAATTGGGACTTCTTCAATCCAATGGTTAGGCCTGCATTCTTCAGACATTGAGCCACCTCCTTCAAAAGCCTGACGTGCTCATCAAAATCGCTCGATATCACGAGCAAATCATCCAAATATACGAAAACATTATCTTTCAATCTGCCAGGAATGACCTTGTCCATCAGCCTGCAAAGTCTTTGCGCGGCATTACATAGCCCAAAGGGCATAACGCGAAATTGGTACAAGGGTCGTCCGGCTACTGTAAAGGCGGTGTACTTTTTACTCTCTTCATCCAATTCTATCTGCCAGAATGCAAATTTCAAATCGACGCTGCTGATAAAATAGGTTTCGTCTATTCTACTCAGAATTCCATCGATATTTTGAAGAGGATATGCGTCTTTCTCTGTCAATTTATTCAATTTGCGAGCATCCAGACAAAATCTGTTTTTCCCTGGCTTTCTGACAATGGTTGTTCTATTACTCCATGGGCTCTCGCTCAGTTCGATAACTTTTAATCGCAACATATTATCGATTTCCTCATACGTTATTTGTTGCACTGCTGGAGATATAGGATAATAACGATCCTTAACGGGTTCTGCCCCCTTAACCAGCTTAATGGTGTGCTTTTCTAGTTTGGTGCAACCTAACCCTTTTTGTTCAAAAGTATCGAACTCATCTATGGCTTCTTTCAACTTTCTCTTCTGTTCTTCAGATAGATCATGAGGTCTTAACTTATACTCTGACATCGGTTCTACAAAGTCCTTGGTTACTTGATTTAAATCTATTTCGGCGCACCCTAATATCTCTGGGGCAAGTTCGAAGTTTCGCCAAAAGTCGATACCCAAATATAGTTCTTGTTCCAAGTCTGGACAAAGATACAGACTCATCTCTTTCGAAACATCATTATATTTAATATTGCAAACAATCTTTCCAAGAATTCTATAATCATGACCACTAGCTGTTGTAACGTTGTTGAAAATGGGCACTATATCAACCCGCAACTCTTCAACACGTTCTCTGCATCCTTTGCCTAGTATGCTTACGGAAGCCCCTGTATCTAACAGGCCTCTCATTGATTTGCCGTTCATCAAAATTTCCGCATACACCCGTGGATCTTTATTTCTCTGTGTAGCCCGTTGTATAGAATCAACTAGGAAACGTTTGTACTTTCTTCTCTCAGCCGTCTTGAGTCTTATCTTTACTATCCGATTAGGCAATGATTTCGGCCTGTCATCATGACCGAATATTCGGGCACGAACCTCATTATAATTTTGCTCCCGAATCTCCAAAGGTATAAAGTGTCTGTTTCCGGGTTTAAAATCATCCTCTAGCTCAATTATCTTTTCCTTCATTATCTTGTTATTACTTGTAGGTGCCTCTTTAGTGACAATCTTGACTTTGCCTAATTCCCAGGGTTCTCCGACGGACGCAGTTCCCCTGACCTCTCTACGCCCCTCTTGTGGTTTCCCTGTTGGCAAACTGGGCACTTCGGTGTAATGGTGTCGGGTTTACCACACCTATAACAAAACAGTGACCTCACCGTCGATGGACATTCCATGAAAACGTGCCCCGGTTCTTTACAGTTCCAACAAACTAGTTGGCCTGGTCGCTTTTGGTTGTTAAACCTAATGGCCGCTACTTCACCTGAAGAATTAACCTGGCACTCTGATTCGAACCCGTCATAGTCATCCAAAAATACCTCGTTGACTTGTCTAATAGGGCGTGGTGCTGGCATGGATCTTGGGTCTCTTCTAGGGAAATTTCTTTCTGCCTCCTTACATTCTGTGCGCAGCATTTCCACAGTCGAAATCGACATTGGGTAAACTATCAGTTTGATACTGTCCCTGACATTTACCTTCAGGATATTTACCATGTCGAGGTCACTAATCGGTTGAACCAATCTGGCCCGTAGCTGTGCCATATTGTGGAAATAACTGTCTATCGTTTCGTTAACAGATTGTTTTCTATCAACTAAGTCCCTCATGGCCTCAAAAGCAGATTTCGTTGTTCTGTATTGGCACAACAATGCCTCTTTTAATTGGGACCATTCTTGGAAGTATCTAGTCTTCTGAGAATGCCAAAACCATTCCAAAGCCGGACCGGAAACTAGCAAACGAAAGTCTCTTAATACTTCCTCCCACGGAATAGCGTACTGAGCCTGAAGACATTCTAGGCGAAATATGAACTCCTCAATGGTAAGTCTTTGTATATTCCCATCGAAATTTATGCCAAACTTATCCACTCTAATCTTGATTTGGTCATTCGCTATAGAATTTGAATAGTGGCCACTGCCGTTCGTGGATTGCATTGCGGAACCTGGCCTATTTACGGGCATACCTGAACCCTGTATATCTGCCAGTTGTCCCTGTGCCATAGTCCCATTAACAAACCCGCCGTTTGTTGCGGTGGGCAAAGGACGTTCAGTGGTTTGAACCTGATTTCGGGTCACCATCGTGGACAAATTCCTAACGGACATTGCTAAAGACTCCATAGTTCTACGCATGTCCTCCAATTCATTACCGACTATGGCCCTCACTGTATTCTCAATGCCCTGATTGGTTTCATTCATCCTAGTTGCTGCAGATGTCCCCGCAGCTGTCGAACCTGCCTGATTCATAATGGTGTTTGAAAGGTCGCGTATTTGACCGCCTGTGCTGCCTGGCGTACCTTGTTCTTCCATTCTGTGCCTTTTCAGATCTATTTCTCGTACTGAATTATTTGGGTCGAAAGCTTGCTCACGGTTCCGTTTGTTCCTGCTGCGAGATCGCGTGTTCATTACCTAATCCCTCTATACAAAATCGTAGTTTGCCGATTAATTAATTATGTACTATTATTCTTAAGGCTGGCTAGGTTGTTTATTTACTATTTTCTTTCTCGGTATTAATTATCTATTTTTTTTTTTTTTTTTTTTTATTTATTTATCTTTAATTATTTTCTATACTCGTGGGGGTTATTTTAAATCAAAGCATAAAAATCGCTTAAATGATCCAATAAAAACGAACAAACGTGAATGAAAAATCCAATAATCAAAAAATATGAATAAAAACAGGATAAAAAATGTATATATAAATATAGAATGTAAAACACAAAAATTTAAAAGAATAACTATTTTCAAATTGGTTGAGAGGAATATGTAGTACAATACTAGAAGTGTGTGTTTGGTTTGCCTTCTAACTCAATGCATTCAACGCCAATACTTGCACCATAATTCAAATTTCCTCGTTTGTAACCGTCGAAAATTGTGTGCAAAATAATTCAGCAATGCAAAACAAACCATAAAAAAAATAGAGTGTCCTCTTCGAGCATCTCAAGAACGATATCCAAGACAAATTCACTAAAAAAAAACATATTTCGAAACTTTCTCAATTCTGGCAGTTTTGTCTCCCAAAGGACCCAAAACAGTTCCAAGAATACAATGGGCTCGTATCACATCTGGCTTGCAAAAATCTATTTCACAACGGCTAATACTTAATTTCCCTATTCGAAAGCAAATCGAAACATATAAACCTCCACAATCCACAAAAAAAAAGAAAACCAAAAAGACTCAGATAGTTATCACAACTGACTTGCAAAGCAAAAGCCTTCACAACGGCTGATACATATCTGCACTTTGAGGATGTTCCTCAGAAAAAACATGAATTGTATAAAAAAAAATTTATAATTACAACAAAAAAAAACAGGTCTTTACAAACAATCATTGTTACACATAGACGAACAAGATATTGCACTTGACCCATAAAGGGTTATATTAAAATCTAGCCTAGTCACTAATATAAATCTAATTCTAGTATTGCACATCACAAAAAAACTTCTTCCAAAAGTCCGGTTGCAACACCAATTAGAATTATCTAGTCTTGGCTAGATTCGATCCGGGCTATTGCACTGTACTAGTATTCTATTGCATGGTACTTAGGTGTCAACGTACCCCTATCTTTTACTACTTCTAATATCACAGATGTCGAATGGTTCTCAGGACCCTATATTCTTTAACGTAGTCCCTACCATTACCACTTGCAACTTAAAAGTCTCAAATTTCCGTTTGGGCGCCATCTCTGTTATGTCCCCATACAGCACTAGGACTGGCCCTCCGGCAACTCAACCATGGCTCAGGACGGTTCTTAACCCGCCAAGACCTAGCCCGAGGAATAACACGAAAAAAAAACATAGTAAAACAAATCAAACTGACACTACAATCAAACAACACAAAAGGGATATCGTCTGCCGAGATGAGGTCTTTGATGGATGGACCTCACACTCTGCCCTCCCTACCATGATTCACAGACTTTCCCAAAAACCTCTCCTGTGAACCCCTTACACACATTCACCACACTCCTTTGTACCTACATATTGCCTCTCAATGAATTAATAACTCAGAACATATTTGTTTTCAATACTCCCATTTCAATATACATTTTTATTCTTATTTTTGAATGATTTATACTAAAAAAAAACTAATACAAATAATTAAAATTTGTCGATTTAAGGAAAAACATAAAAAAGTAAGACAAAAGGAGACCTACAAAGTTTCTAGACCATCCCCAAATGTTGGGTTTGAATATTAACGTTTTTTTTTCCTACCTAAAAGAGCTCTATTAAGTGGATTTTTGATTTGGGGCTAAACATTCATAAACACGTCCCCATCAATATCAAAACATAGTCCTATTCACTTTGTAAAATCCCTAACAATCATGATTTACATAAACAAGTAAAAAAAAACAAAACTGAAAAATTAACTCATCAAACTTAAAACAACAACACTACGTAAATGACAAGAAATATGGTTTAAAAAATATATAAAATTAATAGGGTCCAAAAATAAAGAATTAAATTTTTTTTTTTTTTTTTTTTAGGTATTGTTATTTTTCCTTTTTTTTTTATATTTAAGGATTTTTTTAAGTCTTGGTATTTTCTTTCCTTTTTTTCAAATCAAAAAAAATGTGCTCTCTACAGTGCTCTGCCCACATTGCTTTATGCAAATGGCACACACACACGCACATATGTCTTTAACAGCACGGAGGTTGTGTTCACTCTTCCAATTACGAGATGTTAGCCGTTCCAATAGGACAGCAAAAGGACAGAGTGGCCACACGATCGGACGTACTATGGTTACTGGTGCTTCACACCCACAGATCTAATCAGGGATCGCACTTTCTATTTCCTACCTTTTGACTCCAGGGAATCAGGGTAAACTTCTGGATGTGGTTTATGAGGGATTTACACTGGCACGGAAAGTATGTAGGTATGTTGTCCGGAGTACAATGCTGGGTCGCCCACACGGGCAACACCCATATATCTCCAAAGGAACAAAAATTTCCAAACAGAACACAGCTCCTAGACACCACAGGAGGTCAATAGCTTCCTATCAAATTAAAACAATTATTTCCCACAATTACCCACTCGTTTTGCTGGCCATACTCACAATGATTGCAATTTTATTGAAGCGCGCGAAAACTGATTTTAAAACTTTAAACTATCTTTAATTTACTTCCTTAAGCCTGATGATGGATATCTGTGACTAAACAAACAAAACATTAGAAAAAATTTAACTATTTCACTTTATCCATTTATTACTTCAAAGTTTAATCAAAAGTGCACCGTGTATTCGCCCGTCGCGTTACTTTCGTTACTTTGAAAATGGCAACTTTTGACGTTTTTCCCATATTTATACCCTTTCTATCCAAGCGTAAATTCGCCATTTCTAATATCTTGCCCCTATTCTCGCCTAAATTCTCTTTCATTTTCTCTTAAAATTCACCCGTTTCTTTTCCCCAGTTCGACATCCCACTGTCGTCATTCTCCATGTCCTACGGGATTTATGAATGGGTGGCTACTATTTTATACAACTCTGCCTATCGTAAAATTATTTCGCTTCTGACCACTTCCTAAACTGTAGCTGTCACAAACCCCACGCCATTCCACACACAGCCGCATACCGATCAGACACCAAAAAGCATAGCCAATCCAAAACAACCACAAGAAACGAAAAAACCATGGGTAGATCATATTACCCCAAAAAAAAAACAAAGTAATTCATATTAAAACATACCCGCAACGCTCTGGCCAACAACACAAACATCTCATTGGCCAGAGGACAGAAAAAAAAAACTGAAATTCGCCAAACGAAAAAAAATTATCTACAGCGGGGATACTCACACACATACACACCTGGCCAACCCGTTTAACATTTGGCCTTACAACGAAAAATGCATTTGTTGCAAAAAAAAACAAGAAAAGATAGACAAGGTGCACGCAACATAGATCGCCTGGCAAAAGAATATAGTACTGCGCCAACAATAATTTGGGCAATTTTTCTTGTAAGTCCTGGGCAATCATCCAGTCCTGGTATTATGACCAAAGAGGCGGCCAGAGCTTACCCAAGCAGTGACATGTGCTTCATTACTTACTCCATCCAGCCGAATACATAATATTCGGGGTGACGCCCTTTGCCACAGCAGGCCAATAAATGCAAGGCAGACAACTACAGAAAAACAAACCTACGTGTCATGCCCGATGAGCAGACGTCCTATATAAGCCCTCAGGCATCAATTGTACAAATCGCACATTCTGCGACCTCGTATATAAACAGGTCAGTATACCCTTGCAGTACCACTGTACATTACTAGTAACTCAATTGTTTATATTTATTTGGCAGAAGCAGGACAGGCAACTATGACCAGTGGGCGTTATGGAAAACCTGGGGCAATGAATGCATGTCCATTACCGGGATCTTTCTTTTCCCAAAATACTGCATTATCTTTGTCGTTATCTTATTCATCCTGTATTTCCTCTGCCTTTATGTGTCATCAATAAAATAACATATCGATTCGCATTCGTGTCTTCTTTCAAATCTTTGGGTGAGTAGAAGCATTGAGTTCTATTCATTAGGGTGCCTCCGCAACAAATGCATATGGAGATATGTGTTCATACCTGGACCACTCACTGTGAGGTGTTCAGTGGTTATTTTATGAGCAATTGAGACATCACTTGACCCCGTGTACTTTAATTTTATGCCAAATTTCAGCAAATTCGTATAATAACTGTGGCTTTAATGGACTCAAGGCCTTAAATCGGCAGATCGGCCTATATGGTCGATTTGGCCTCTCCAAGAACTTTTTTCCTGCGTATGGAAAAGTTAAATCTGTGCAAAATTTCCGTACGATAATTTGATAACACTGACATCGTTAAATTGCCTTCGAGTTTCATGAGAAATACAAAGTATTTCGATGTATTAGAAACAGAATGACAAAATGTACCCCCTAACCTTTGGTGGAGGGTATAAAAATGTCCAATTACGATGAACACTCTCCCAGGGAATTTATCATAAACGTTATCTGAAACAAATTGCCTAGTACATGAGCACTTCATAAAAATAAATATAAAAAATTTTTGTTGTTTGTGTCTCTTTCGAGACCATCTCAATGATGAGATTTTTGCAATGGAAAAGGAATTACCGAGATCGAAACACAAACCAACCATCAATATAACTTCCAAAAAGATTCACAAGTGGCAATTGCAACAGCATTGAAGGCAGTAACAAAACCAATTCTGGTACGGGATGACCATGAGCAGCACACGGGTTGGAACTCTAATCTACGATTGTGTGGTGCTCATCGTCATTACGAGAAGCTCAACTGGGCGCTTCCACAGGTTGCAGTCTCGCGCAATCAGCGATATCGAATGGAGAGTCTCAGTGAGATGCCGGGCGGCCTATTCTTGTTTAAATACTGAGTGCCTGTGATACTCGATATGACAAAGCGAGTTATTGGCGCCTTTAAATAACCAATTGCTTACATGGAGCTTGTTTTAACTTGTTTAACAAACAGCAAATAACAAAACAGATAGTTTTTTTTCAGAGAAAGAAGGAGAGAATGAAAGAAAACAAAAATCTACTGACATTTGATGACATTTCCAATCGGCACATTTGACATCCTCAATGATGTTATGGGGCCTATTCACTTTATGTTTTCGAATGTGACCTAACCTTCTATTGGTGAATCCTGTATGAACCCGAAGGACGTTGGAAAAATGGACCAACGTTTTTGCTGAAGGCGGAATCGTATTGGCCGAGTGAGGTGCACAATCAAACGAAAAAGGATGAAAGAAGAGAATGCCGTGTCTTATCTGTGCCGTCATGTGCAACGTCAACAATACGAAGACGAACTTGAGGACCTGAAAAAACAACACTCAGTGAGCCATAGCAGCCAATTATTGTCGCTGAATCCCTTTGTTGGCCAAGATGGCTTAATTCGTGCATCTGGGAGAATCCAAAATGCTGCCTTTTTGAATCTGGAAGCCAGGCAGCCCATAATTTTGCCGAAAAATCATCGGTTCACCAGGTTATTGGTGGAATTCTACCACAGAAAGTTCCTGCACATCAACACTGCCACTGCTATCAGCGAAATACGTCAAAAGTACTGGGTGCCATCACTGCGTCAACTATTAAACAGCATCCAGAGCCACTGTTCCGCCTGCAAACTTCGTCGAGCCAGGCCACGTCAACCCCAGATGTCTGCCTTACCGATGGAGAGGGTGACCCCATACGTTCGAGCCTTCACATACACAGGACTTGATTATTTTGGCCCAGTAAGTGTTGGAATCCGCCGTCAACGTGAGAAAAGGTGGGTTGCTCTTTTTACCTGCTTTACAACCCGTGCCATCCACCTGGAGATTGCCACAGACCTATCCAGCGATGCTTGCCTGATGTGTATCCGCAACTTCATTAATAGAAGAGGTGTGCCTGTATCCATAAGAAGCGACAACGGGACCAATTTTGTTGGCATAGCAAAGGAATTACAAGGTATTGATATGTTTTTGGATACTAATAGTCTCTCTCCAGGTTTGACGGCACTGGGCATCAAATGGATATTCAACACTCCGTTGAATCCAAGTGAAGGCGGCGTATGGGAACGGCTTGTGCAGTCCGTGAAGAAGGCATTGTACATCATGTTGAAGGAGCAGGCTCCAAAGCTCGAAACGCTCCAATCGTTTCTAATCGAAGCAGAGAACATCATCAATTCGAGACCCTTGACTTATCTACCTGTGACTCCCGAAGACCCGGAACCATTGACCCCGAATCATTTTCTGCTTGGGTGCACTAATTCAACCCAAACTCCGGCACCATATGAGCCCAGATTGATGTGTCTTCGAAAGCAGTGGCGTGTGGTGCAGAACTTAAAGAACGGCATGTGGCATCAATGGCTGCATGAATATCTTCCTGAGCTGACGAGAAGGACGAAATGGTGTTTGCCATCACAACCGTTGGACGTGGGCTGCCTTGTTTTTATTTGTGACCCAGATCTTCCAAGAAGCCAATGGAAAAGAGGGCGTGTCATCGAGCTCCATCGCGGCAAAGATGGTGTAGCACGTTCAGCCGAAGTGCGCACAGATGTGGGTGTCTACCGCCGTCCTGTTTCCAAGTTGGCCATACTAGACGTTGAAGACTCTGCTGGTGAAGGTGAAGCCTCCCCCTCTGGGTCAGTTCACGGGGGTGGGGATGTCGTTTGAGGGCAACCCTGCTCGACGGTAACCCTGTTGTTGCAAAATGCTGGTGCAACTGACAGCAATGAAGTACAATGGCTGAAATATCCCAAGCCAATTTGCAACATATCTTCATTTTGTTTATTGTTTTTGTTTATTTTTAAGCCAATTTTTTTGTATAAATAGGCCCTTCTGGCAAATACTTGTTCTTTTCTATTCGTGATACCAAAAAAACATGTAAGTCGTGCTTTGCATTTTTTGTTGTAATTTTTATTGAACTTGTTAAAGTTTTAAAGTGTTAAATGTAAATTTTAACTTGAATCTTTATTTATTAATAGTGAATAAACAACACATTAACGTAATCTCACACCTTAAACACACACACACACACATCAAATGTACAACCCTTATATTTAAAAATACAAAACACATATCAAGCAAAATAAATATATCCAGCAGTTTCATCATTTCAAACATAAAGCCATACGTCAGTTTTATTATTTTGGAAGGCCAACTGGTGTGAGACGTTTATTCATCGGTTCACGAAGAAAAGAAAAGCAACAGCATGTGTCACAAAAAAATATGTTTTTTTATTTTTTGAGTTTACAAATCATATTTTGTTCGACAACACGCTTCGAGTGCTCCTGCATTTAAACAAAATATGAAAATTTTACAATAAATTGAATAAAGTTATACCTGACCTGTCACCTGTAATTTCGAAACTTTAAAATTCCTTTTTTATTTTCATTTCGACTAAGATGCGGTGCGTCCAGAGGGATCCTGGTCTGAGTCGAATAGGTCTGGCCGGATAGTTAAATTGGTGACGTGTATCGTGTGGTCCCTGGTCGCATTCGGGACATACATCCGCACGTCGGCATCAATTCTTGCTCTGTAAGAGTTGAGGCGGCTGCATATGCCGGATCGTAGTTGAGCCAGCACTACTCTGGTTTGCTTGGGGAGATCAATTTCTTCAGGTGAAATGGAAGGCGGTCGTTTTCACAGGGACTACATTCACCCGGTAGCTATTGTAGCATTTGCTACCGTGTCTGCATAAATGTTTTGTACACTCGCTTGATCTAGAGGTTCTCTCTTATAGCGCTAAACCACACGCTCGAGATCATGTAGATCTACCTTAAGGTTTCTAGGCGGTGGATACCTATCTACAAAATGATGATTTGGATGGTCTCTGCAATAACATCCCAAAAGGTATTGCTTAGACAGCATGTAATTATGTCTTCGCACTGGTAGGATCTTTGTCTGCTGATGGAGGTGGTCCACATAAGAACTGCAAAGACAGCCCGTCGCAGTTCGTTGGGTGGCATTCTGACAGAACTGCGTGTCAGAGCTGAAGAGTCCACACTGGCGCTGCATAACTTACCACAGGCCGGCCAATTGCTTTGTACGTGGTCAACAAGGTTTCTTTGTCAGCACCCCAAGTGCTGCCGGCAAGTGACTTGAGGACCTTGTTTCTGCTTTTGACTTTATCGCAAATTGTTGTGGCATGCGGGGAAAATGTGTAAGAGCTGTCAAATGTGACGCCAAGTATTTTAAGGCACTTGACCGTCGGAATCAACATATCGCAGATGCCCTCAATTGGTCGGGAGCCTGATGCCATGATTGTATAATCGTCCACGTTGAATACGTAGTGGTTAAACGGTCCTCTTAATAGTCATAAGTTTTAGCAAAAAAATAAACAAGTTTATATGTTATTAACATAAATATTAGAGATGCAAAGTCAGGTCCATGCGTTGTAGCGTGTCACGAAAAAGTTTTTTTTTTATTTTTTTAAGTTTACAAATCATATATTGTTCCGACATTCGATTGCTCCTTCATATAAACAAAATATGAAAATGTTACTATACATTGAAACCTGACCCGACCTGTCACCAACATATTAATTTAAAAACTTAAAAAATTAATTTTTTTATTTTCATAGCTTTTCATCAATAGCAACTTTTTACTTTAATTGGCTATGACAGAATATTTTTTCACTAGCCGAACGTAGAATAGCGTTCCAAGCGCCTCGATCTTCTGCGCTCATTCTAAAATCTCTGACACCAAGTTTCGAGGTGTCTCCCACAACATGATCTTTCCATCGGGCTTTTGGTCTTCCCAGTTTGCGTGTACCACCGTGTTTGCCTTCAAAAAACTTCTTTGCTGCAGCTTCTTCATCCATTCTGACAACATGGACTAGCCAACGCAGCCGTAGAATTTTGATGCGTGTAACTATGCTATCGTCGTCATACAGCTCACACAGCTCGTGGTTCAAACGTCGCCTATATTCTCCGTTAACGCAAACTGGTCCATATAATTTAAGAAGAATCTTTCTCTCAAATACTCCAAGCACTGACTCATCTGCTTTCATAACTACCCATGCTTCAGAACCATATAACAGCACGGGTAGTATCAGTGTCTTGTAAAGTGTAGTCTTCGTCTGTCGAGAGATGGCCTTGTTTCTAAACTGCTTACTTAGTCCAAAGTAGCATCTGTTTGCCAGTATTATTCTTCGCTTTATCTCAAAACTGGTGTCATTCGTTTCGGTTACGGCGGTGCCGAGGTAGATAAAGTTACTGACTATCTCAAAGTTGTGATTCCCAACTTTCTCCATGTTCCTTATCTGCTCGGTTGTACAAGGCTTTTTGGGAGTGGAGACCATCCATTTCGTCTTATCTCCATTTACTGCCAGACCCATTTTCACTGACTCTCTTTCGATTCTTTCAAAGGCTGCAGTTACTACTTCCGTTGACCGACCTATGATATCGATATCGTCGGCATAGGCAAGTAGCATGTGCTCTCTTGTGATTAGTGTGCCATATCTATTCACTTCTGCATCTCATATAATCTTCTCCAGCAGGATATTAAAGAGATCACACGATAGGCTGTCTCCTTGTCTGAAACCTCGTTTGGTATTAAATGGTTCGGAGAGATTCTTTCCTATTCTTACAGAGAAACGCGTATCAGCAAGTGTCATCCAGCAGTCTTATTAATATTGCAGGGATACCAAACTCAGACATCGCTTGAAATACCTTTGAACGTAAAGGAGTATCGAAGGCGGCTTTGTAGTCAACAATGAGATGGTAGGTGTTGATTTCTCCTTCTCGGGTCTTTTCCAGGATTTGGCGCAGTGTGAATATCTGGTATAGGATGGATTCACCAGGTCTAAAACCGAATTGATTGGGCCCAATTATCTCATTGACTTTAGGTTTAAATCTTTCACACAATACGCTCGAGAAAATCTTGTATGCGATGGGGAGGAGACTTATTCCTCTGTAGTTGGCACATTCCGCCTTGTCTCCTTTCTTGTGTACGGGACAAAGTATGCTGAGGTTCCAATCATCGGGTATGCGTTCTTCTAGCCAGATTGCGCAGATAAGCTGATGCATACGCCTTATCAGCGTGTCGCCTCCGGTCTTAAATAGTTCAGCGGGTAACCCGTCGGCTCCTGCTGCCTTGTTGTTCTTTAGTCGGGTCACTGCTACTTGGACCTCATTCTGACTAGAAGGTAAACATTCTATACCATCATCCGGGATTGGTTCTGCGATATCGTCTTCGCCGCCAACATCGGACACTAGCAGTTGGGTAAAATGTTCTTTTCATATCCTCAGCATGTTATCTGTGTCAGTTACCATATTTCAGCAAATTCGTATAATAACTGTGGCTTTAATGGACTCAAGGCCTTAAATCGGCAGATCGGCCTATATGGTCGATTTGGCCTCTCCAAGAACTTTTTTCCTGCGTATGGAAAAGTTAAATCTGTGCAAAATTTCCGTACGATAATTTGATAACACTGACATCGTTAAATTGCCTTCGAGTTTCATGAGAAATACAAAGTATTTCGATGTATTAGAAACAGAATGACAAAATGTACCCCCTAACCTTTGGTGGTGGGTATAAAAATGTCCAATTACGATGAACACTCTCCCAGGGAATTTATCATAAACGTTATCTGAAACAAATTGCCTAGTACATGAGCACTTCATAAAAATAAATATAAAAAATTTTTGTTGTTTGTGTCTCTTTCGAGACCATCTCAATGATGAGATTTTTGCAATGGAAAAGGAATTACCGAGATCGAAACACAAACCAACCATCAATATAACTTCCAAAAAGATTCACAAGTGGCAATTGCAACAGCATTGAAGGCAGTAACAAAACCAATTCTGGTACGGGATGACCATGAGCAGCACACGGGTTGGAACTCTAATCTACGATTGTGTGGTGCTCATCGTCATTACGAGAAGCTCAACTGGGCGCTTCCACAGGTTGCAGTCTCGCGCAATCAGCGATATCGAATGGAGAGTCTCAGTGAGATGCCGGGCGGCCTATTCTTGTTTAAATACTGAGTGCCTGTGATACTCGATATGACAAAGCGAGTTATTGGCGCCTTTAAATAACCAATTGCTTACATGGAGCTTGTTTTAACTTGTTTAACAAACAGCAAATAACAAAACAGATAGTTTTTTTTCAGAGAAAGAAGGAGAGAATGAAAGAAAACAAAAATCTACTGACATTTGATGACATTTCCAATCGGCACATTTGACATCCTCAATGATGTTATGGGGCCTATTCACTTTATGTTTTCGAATGTGACCTAACCTTCTATTGGTGAATCCTGTATGAACCCGAAGGACGTTGGAAAAATGGACCAACGTTTTTGCTGAAGGCGGAATCGTATTGGCCGAGTGAGGTGCACAATCAAACGAAAAAGGATGAAAGAAGAGAATGCCGTGTCTTATCTGTGCCGTCATGTGCAACGTCAACAATACGAAGACGAACTTGAGGACCTGAAAAAACAACACTCAGTGAGCCATAGCAGCCAATTATTGTCGCTGAATCCCTTTGTTGGCCAAGATGGCTTAATTCGTGCATCTGGGAGAATCCAAAATGCTGCCTTTTTGAATCTGGAAGCCAGGCAGCCCATAATTTTGCCGAAAAATCATCGGTTCACCAGGTTATTGGTGGAATTCTACCACAGAAAGTTCCTGCACATCAACACTGCCACTGCTATCAGCGAAATACGTCAAAAGTACTGGGTGCCATCACTGCGTCAACTATTAAACAACATCCAGAGCCACTGTTCCGCCTGCAAACTTCGTCGAGCCAGGCCACGTCAACCCCAGATGTCTGCCTTACCGATGGAGAGGGTGACCCCATACGTTCGAGCCTTCACATACACAGGACTTGATTATTTTGGCCCAGTAAGTGTTGGAATCCGCCGTCAACGTGAGAAAAGGTGGGTTGCTCTTTTTACCTGCTTTACAACCCGTGCCATCCACCTGGAGATTGCCACAGACCTATCCAGCGATGCTTGCCTGATGTGTATCCGCAACTTCATTAATAGAAGAGGTGTGCCTGTATCCATAAGAAGCGACAACGGGACCAATTTTGTTGGCATAGCAAAGGAATTACAAGGTATTGATATGTTTTTGGATACTAATAGTCTCTCTCCAGGTTTGACGGCACTGGGCATCAAATGGATATTCAACACTCCGTTGAATCCAAGTGAAGGCGGCGTATGGGAACGGCTTGTGCAGTCCGTGAAGAAGGCATTGTACATCATGTTGAAGGAGCAGGCTCCAAAGCTCGAAACGCTCCAATCGTTTCTAATCGAAGCAGAGAACATCATCAATTCGAGACCCTTGACTTATCTACCTGTGACTCCCGAAGACCCGGAACCATTGACCCCGAATCATTTTCTGCTTGGGTGCACTAATTCAACCCAAACTCCGGCACCATATGAGCCCAGATTGATGTGTCTTCGAAAGCAGTGGCGTGTGGTGCAGAACTTAAAGAACGGCATGTGGCATCAATGGCTGCATGAATATCTTCCTGAGCTGACGAGAAGGACGAAATGGTGTTTGCCATCACAACCGTTGGACGTGGGCTGCCTTGTTTTTATTTGTGACCCAGATCTTCCAAGAAGCCAATGGAAAAGAGGGCGTGTCATCGAGCTCCATCGCGGCAAAGATGGTGTAGCACGTTCAGCCGAAGTGCGCACAGATGTGGGTGTCTACCGCCGTCCTGTTTCCAAGTTGGCCATACTAGACGTTGAAGACTCTGCTGGTGAAGGTGAAGCCTCCCCCTCTGGGTCAGTTCACGGGGGTGGGGATGTCGTTTGAGGGCAACCCTGCTCGACGGTAACCCTGTTGTTGCAAAATGCTGGTGCAACTGACAGCAATGAAGTACAATGGCTGAAATATCCCAAGCCAATTTGCAACATATCTTCATTTTGTTTATTGTTTTTGTTTATTTTTAAGCCAATTTTTTTGTATAAATAGGCCCTTCTGGCAAATACTTGTTCTTTTCTATTCGTGATACCAAAAAAACATGTAAGTCGTGCTTTGCATTTTTTGTTGTAATTTTTATTGAACTTGTTAAAGTTTTAAAGTGTTAAATGTAAATTTTAACTTGAATCTTTATTTATTAATAGTGAATAAACAACACATTAACGTAATCTCACACCTTAAACACACACACACACACATCAAATGTACAACCCTTATATTTAAAAATACAAAACACATATCAAGCAAAATAAATATATCCAGCAGTTTCATCATTTCAAACATAAAGCCATACGTCAGTTTTATTATTTTGGAAGGCCAACTGGTGTGAGACGTTTATTCATCGGTTCACGAAGAAAAGAAAAGCAACAGCATGTGTCACAAAAAAATATGTTTTTTTATTTTTTGAGTTTACAAATCATATTTTGTTCGACAACACGCTTCGAGTGCTCCTGCATTTAAACAAAATATGAAAATTTTACAATAAATTGAATAAAGTTATACCTGACCTGTCACCTGTAATTTCGAAACTTTAAAATTCCTTTTTTATTTTCATTTCGACTAAGATGCGGTGCGTCCAGAGGGATCCTGGTCTGAGTCGAATAGGTCTGGCCGGATAGTTAAATTGGTGACGTGTATCGTGTGGTCCCTGGTCGCATTCGGGACATACATCCGCACGTCGGCATCAATTCTTGCTCTGTAAGAGTTGAGGCGGCTGCATATGCCGGATCGTAGTTGAGCCAGCACTACTCTGGTTTGCTTGGGGAGATCAATTTCTTCAGGTGAAATGGAAGGCGGTCGTTTTCACAGGGACTACATTCACCCGGTAGCTATTGTAGCATTTGCTACCGTGTCTGCATAAATGTTTTGTACACTCGCTTGATCTAGAGGTTCTCTCTTATAGCGCTAAACCACACGCTCGAGATCATGTAGATCTACCTTAAGGTTTCTAGGCGGTGGATACCTATCTACAAAATGATGATTTGGATGGTCTCTGCAATAACATCCCAAAAGGTATTGCTTAGACAGCATGTAATTATGTCTTCGCACTGGTAGGATCTTTGTCTGCTGATGGAGGTGGTCCACATAAGAACTGCAAAGACAGCCCGTCGCAGTTCGTTGGGTGGCATTCTGACAGAACTGCGTGTCAGAGCTGAAGAGTCCACACTGGCGCTGCATAACTTACCACAGGCCGGCCAATTGCTTTGTACGTGGTCAACAAGGTTTCTTTGTCAGCACCCCAAGTGCTGCCGGCAAGTGACTTGAGGACCTTGTTTCTGCTTTTGACTTTATCGCAAATTGTTGTGGCATGCGGGGAAAATGTGTAAGAGCTGTCAAATGTGACGCCAAGTATTTTAAGGCACTTGACCGTCGGAATCAACATATCGCAGATGCCCTCAATTGGTCGGGAGCCTGATGCCATGATTGTATAATCGTCCACGTTGAATACGTAGTGGTTAAACGGTCCTCTTAATAGTCATAAGTTTTAGCAAAAAAATAAACAAGTTTATATGTTATTAACATAAATATTAGAGATGCAAAGTCAGGTCCATGCGTTGTAGCGTGTCACGAAAAAAATGTTTTTTTTTTATTTTTTTAAGTTTACAAATCATATATTGTTCCGACATTCGATTGCTCCTTCATATAAACAAAATATGAAAATGTTACTATACATTGAAACCTGACCCGACCTGTCACCAACATATTAATTTAAAAACTTAAAAAATTAATTTTTTTATTTTCATAGCTTTTCATCAATAGCAACTTTTTACTTTAATTGGCTATGACAGAATATTTTTTCACTAGCCGAACGTAGAATAGCGTTCCAAGCGCCTCGATCTTCTGCGCTCATTCTAAAATCTCTGACACCAAGTTTCGAGGTGTCTCCCACAACATGATCTTTCCATCGGGCTTTTGGTCTTCCCAGTTTGCGTGTACCACCGTGTTTGCCTTCAAAAAACTTCTTTGCTGCAGCTTCTTCATCCATTCTGACAACATGGACTAGCCAACGCAGCCGTAGAATTTTGATGCGTGTAACTATGCTATCGTCGTCATACAGCTCACACAGCTCGTGGTTCAAACGTCGCCTATATTCTCCGTTAACGCAAACTGGTCCATATAATTTAAGAAGAATCTTTCTCTCAAATACTCCAAGCACTGACTCATCTGCTTTCATAACTACCCATGCTTCAGAACCATATAACAGCACGGGTAGTATCAGTGTCTTGTAAAGTGTAGTCTTCGTCTGTCGAGAGATGGCCTTGTTTCTAAACTGCTTACTTAGTCCAAAGTAGCATCTGTTTGCCAGTATTATTCTTCGCTTTATCTCAAAACTGGTGTCATTCGTTTCGGTTACGGCGGTGCCGAGGTAGATAAAGTTACTGACTATCTCAAAGTTGTGATTCCCAACTTTCTCCATGTTCCTTATCTGCTCGGTTGTACAAGGCTTTTTGGGAGTGGAGACCATCCATTTCGTCTTATCTCCATTTACTGCCAGACCCATTTTCACTGACTCTCTTTCGATTCTTTCAAAGGCTGCAGTTACTACTTCCGTTGACCGACCTATGATATCGATATCGTCGGCATAGGCAAGTAGCATGTGCTCTCTTGTGATTAGTGTGCCATATCTATTCACTTCTGCATCTCATATAATCTTCTCCAGCAGGATATTAAAGAGATCACACGATAGGCTGTCTCCTTGTCTGAAACCTCGTTTGGTATTAAATGGTTCGGAGAGATTCTTTCCTATTCTTACAGAGAAACGCGTATCAGCAAGTGTCATCCAGCAGTCTTATTAATATTGCAGGGATACCAAACTCAGACATCGCTTGAAATACCTTTGAACGTAAAGGAGTATCGAAGGCGGCTTTGTAGTCAACAAAGAGATGGTAGGTGTTGATTTCTCCTTCTCGGGTCTTTTCCAGGATTTGGCGCAGTGTGAATATCTGGTATAGGATGGATTCACCAGGTCTAAAACCGAATTGATTGGGCCCAATTATCTCATTGACTTTAGGTTTAAATCTTTCACACAATACGCTCGAGAAAATCTTGTATGCGATGGGGAGGAGACTTATTCCTCTGTAGTTGGCACATTCCGCCTTGTCTCCTTTCTTGTGTACGGGACAAAGTATGCTGAGGTTCCAATCATCGGGTATGCGTTCTTCTAGCCAGATTGCGCAGATAAGCTGATGCATACGCCTTATCAGCGTGTCGCCTCCGGTCTTAAATAGTTCAGCGGGTAACCCGTCGGCTCCTGCTGCCTTGTTGTTCTTTAGTCGGGTCACTGCTACTTGGACCTCATTCTGACTAGAAGGTAAACATTCTATACCATCATCCGGGATTGGTTCTGCGATATCGTCTTCGCCGCCAACATCGGACACTAGCAGTTGGGTAAAATGTTCTTTTCATATCCTCAGCATGTTATCTGTGTCAGTTACCATATTTCCTTCTTTGTCTCTGCAGGAGGATGTGCCTGCAATAAAGCCATCGGTTTGATGTTTAATTCTTTGGTCGAATTTCCGGACTTCATTCTGACTCCTGTACATCTCAATTCGCTCACACTCACGTCTTTCCATTTCCTTTTTCTTTCTGCGGAATAGACGTATCTCCTCTCTTCTTTTCTCCCGATACCTCTTCTCCATCTGGCGCGTTGCTACTGATTGCAGGGTTGCTCTATATGCCACATTCTTGGCTTCAGTAGCATCTCGACACTCTTGGTCGTACCATGGGTTTCTTGGAGGAGGCTTCCGGTACTCAAGTACGAATTTAGCGGCATTTTCCATGGAGTGGGCAATAGTTTACCGATGCGCCATTATATCATCGGACCAAGGAGTCCTTTCATCAAACAGTTGTTGTTGTTGTTGTTGTTGTAGTAGCAGTGTGTGGTACACTGAAGCGGCAGCCCTTGCCGATGAAGTAATTCATCGGGTCAATCCCATGGCAGCCGGTTGTACAGTTGGGTCAGTCGAGTGGAGTATGCCGCTGCCATTTGTTGTGTTTGCAGCTTTTCAATGTCCAGCTTCCGCGCAGTGTCAGATCGTACTTTCCTCGCCATGTTCAAACGGGTGCGAACCTTTGCTGCAACGAGGTAATGATCCGAATCTATATTCGCTCCAGGGATCGATCGTACATCTACAATAACACGCTGGATGAATGCCTTCCATCTATCACAACGTGATCAATTTGGTTTCTCGTGTTTTGATCGGGTGACAGCTATGTGGCTTTGTGAATATTTTTATGTTGAAATCTGGTGCTACTAACTACCATGTTTTTTGTCGCGGCGAAATGTATCAGCCTCAACCCATTACTGGACGTTATCTCGTGGAGGCTAAACTTTTCGACTGTTGGACATACAGCAATAGCAACTTTAAAACAGTTTTAATTTTATGGACGAAGGGACTAGGGACTAGGAGTGGCTAACATTTTGTTTTGATTTCATTATAACCCAAAACATTCATTTGATTTGTGGACCCCCTAGAGGTCTTAGTATTGCCTTTGGGTTTTAAAGGCCATGAACTACTTATCAAAAAACAAAATTCATATATAGGTTAGGTTAGGTATAAGTGGCAGCCCGCCACAGGAACAGAAGAATGAAGAGCCTCCTAGTTCCTACCGATGAACCAGTTCGCTCTTAAAAGCCCAACAACTTGCGAATGTTCACATCCGTTAAATCAGACAGGTTCTCAAAGAAAAAATAACCTAAAGAGGAATTCCTTCTGACTGCTAGTGCGGGACACACACACAGAAGGTGTTCTATAGTCTCTTTTTCTTCGATGTCCTCACAGCTTCTGCAAAAGTCGTTGCTGGCAACCTTCAGTCTGTCAGCATGTTTTTCGGTTAGACAGTCATGACGGACACAATGACTGAGACCTCTGTTTTAGCCAATGACAGTCTAGATTAGGCCACATAAAAAATGTATATATAACTGAATATGAATTCATAAATTGTCAAAAGCATAAAATATCTCTTAAATGTTGTTAATAAACGATAACACACACTATTCCGTTACAATTCTTCTTTTTCGTTTATAAGCTAGTGGAAAAAATTTAGCGTTCGTCACGTAGTGCGTGTCACATAGAGTTCACAGCTTTAGACAAAAAATTTGTAGTTTTGGGTTGTTTAGCCAAAAATTTAAAATAATCGTTTGTTTAGCTTTAAATCATACAATATAATTTTTGAGGTTTACACTAACCTCGAAAGATACTTCCATTTTTTGTAGCGTGCATCACACAACTTTGTGAATATTTTTTATACTATATGGGAGAAAAAGAATTTGTCATTCGAAAGTATTTTTAAATTCCCTAATTAACTATAAGTAGATTAGAAATTATTTTCACATCACAAAAAAAATCATACATTTCAATCAAAAATTCTATAAATATGTAGCGTTCGTCACGCAGGATTCATCCATATGACAAATTTATTAAAAACCCACATTATGAATAAAATTAATAACAGTAGTAAAAGCTTTGAAAAATTTTCATGACTGAAAAATCAATGTTTATAACATATAGGCCATCCTCCTTCTTTTTCGATTATTTTACAAACGTGTTTTGTCGTTAATTTAAGAGTTTACCCCATCCAAAGTGTGTGCCATCCAATCGGGTTCGGCTGCAGCAATTTTTTCAATAATAGAATTTACTTGATAGCATAGAGACTGTATCTGTCCATCCCACAGAGGTAATACCTCACGTTTCTCAAAATGTACAATACCTATGATTTGATCGATATGACCATTCATACGGCCTTCGGTTATCATTTGTGATGCGATATTTTCTGCTTTTGAAGCGGGAATTTCCAGTAGAGCACCTAATTCTGCAAATGTTATGTTATTGTACAATTTGCTGGCAGATAAAAGATTGTGTTCGAAAACGGCGCGGTCTAAAATAGATGAACCGTCAACAGTGGCAGCTTTCTGATGGGGCTGCAGAAGAGCTTCAAACTCCTGCAACTCTGAACGCCTTATAATGCGATCCAAATACATTTTCTCAAGTATGGAATAGGCTGGCAATTGTTGACAACGTTCATCTTTGAAGAGAGTAGCTAACATACGAGAGCGTTGCTGACCAGCGGATGCTAAGACTGTGCATATTAATGCCTTTTTAAGAGCTGTCATACGTTCCCCTTCATCTACAATAGTTCTGTAAGAAAGTTCATTGTAGCGTTGTGCCGCTTCAATAAATTTCCGACGATAGTCCAAAACACGGGCATAACAAACTTTATACATGACCTACATATATATAAATATATGTATAACATATTAGTGTTAAGAATCAAATTATTAAAATGAGAAAATAGTTACTTGTAGTTCCTCACTGTGTGTCTCTGCCTGTAATAATGAGGCTCGATTAATATAAAATTCAGCTTGTGCTGAATCATTCTCTTCCAAATATAGGCGAGCTATTTTTAAGTATGTTTCTAGTTTGTAGTCCACTGTATATTGTTTCTGTCCTGTTTCCAGAGGTATGCCGACCAACACATTAGCGGCATCTCGCCACTGCTGATTACGCTCGTATATTTCAGCTAAATGCTGACGAATCCCGGCCACCTGTTCTTCAAATGATATTACACGCGGTTGGACCTTATCCAAAGTAAAATGTGACACCACCTTGGAAACTTCATCGGGAAGTTTACTTAGCTGAATTCCAACATCATTTAGTATCTGCCGTGATATGACCAGACTAACATGCTCATTAACAATAGCTTCAACGAACAGTTTTAGAGTATCGATCAAATCATTGCCGGTATTGGTGAGCACAACTTCAAGAAGTTGGCGATATCGATCCGTCTGCTCTTTATGGGTTCCTGAGAAGTTTACCAACGACATCAATTGGCTGCGTAAATTGTTTGCTGTTATAACCATGATAGCTTATAAACACGTAAATTCTTTAGAAAATCAACAATCAAACACGGAACTTTAGTAAAATTCAGGTAAACAGACACAGAATGAATAATCATTTATTCGGTGTGGAGCCGGTAATCGGTTCTTGGCAATAACATAACAAAACTTTAGGCAAACTTATACAAGGTAAGGTCATTAGCCCAAGAACAACAAAGTCAACTTTACAATCCGCCATCTTGCCATCAAGCTGGTCGACGTTTTGCCAACACACACAAAAAAACTTGAGTGTGTATACGAGTGCGTACATGAACAGAAAATATGCGATAAAGAAGATAACAACAAAGAGAATGGAAACAAAAATTTGCCAACTTAACACCGTCAAAGCTGGCCGGCTGCTAACAGCTGTTAGCGTGATACCACCTTTTTAAATCTGCCTTGACGTCCATGGTACAAGAACTTAAACCCCGTTTACACTGCTGTTAAATCAGGATATAAGACTCTCGTCAGCTGACTTTAAAAAGGGAAAACAGATGATCGAGCCATTAAATCCGGATTCAAAGAGCAGTGTAAACGGGGTTTTAAAGGCAATTTTTATGTCAAACATTGATGTGTGTGCTTTCATGTGTATGCGTGTTCTTTACATGAAAACAAAATGTTTGGAAAACGAAATACTGAGCGTTGGTTGTATTTTTTTTATTCAGGTTTGGTTGTTGCAAATTAAAAAAGTCTCGAGAAATTGAGAAAAGGAAAAATGCATGGTCGTTTTACGGTTCTCTGTGGTAGTTTTTGTGGTAATAACAAATCATCTGCTTAGAAGATTTGATACTTTCACCATTACAATTTTCACATGCGAATCTTATTGTTTCCCTAATTGATTCGGCTAGTTTTTCACTCAAAATTGAATTTGCTTCTCATCGGTGGGAGAACAAAACAATAACATGAATTTCTCTGGGCCAGAAAAATTATTAAACTTTTTTCTTTTTTTAACCTCGGCAGACAAATTGCTGCCCAGCCGGTATTTATATTACAAGTTGTAAACAATACACCAGGGTTGCATAGAAAAATGTTTTTTTTTGGGCAAATGATTCTACATTCTAAGTTTTTGTACCATGGACAAAACCAAAGCGGATTTAAAAATAGGGTCTCACGCGAACAGCTGCTTACAGCCGGCCAGGTTTGACGGTACTAAGATGACGGATTTTTTTTTTAATTATCTTTTTTGTTATCTTCTTTCTCGCATATTCTCTGCTCATATACGCAAACGTATACACACACGCACACAAATTTCGTTGTGTGTGTTGGCAAAACGTCGATCAGCTTGATTGCAAGATGGCGGATTGCACCATATGATTTGTAGTTGTTGTACAAATGAGACCACCTTTAATTGCTTCGCCATGAGACAAAACTGATGGTTTCACGCAAGGTTCGAGTGTTGCCAAAGCTGCCATTGACGATAAGACATGTCATATGAGCTGTCACTTTCTGTATTCATAAAACTTGTCGTATCTATGTCGAATACGAATAGAGCGCGCAAATCCGGATTTAGTGGCTCATCTGTTTTCTCTTTACAAAATCAGCTGACTAGATCCTTAAATACGGATATAATGAGCAGTGTTATGTCACTTTTGAAAACATAAAGTGGAAAGGCCCAATGGATATCATTAAGGTTGTTATATCTGCCGATTGAAAATTTCATCAAATGGGAGAAAACGTAAACAAAGGATGAATGTTAAAAAGAGAACAAGTTGACGTCCTCAATGCCAAGTACTGCTAAAAATTAAAAAACTGTATGTCGGGTGATTGCATGGCGTAACATTATTCAGTGAATCCTGTATCTACATGTACACTGATAGAAAATTACGGTACTTTACCGCCTGGTATTATTTGTTCTCGTCATTGGCAACGATTTTTAATACCCTTTGGTATCAATTCAATACCAGACAAAGGAGGCTATTAAGAATTGATGGAGTCACATTTGTATTCTTGTCATCGCGCCAAAAGTGTTGTTGGGCTTTGTACTTAAAATATTAACGCTATTATAAAATATTTGTTAAACAAATAAAAAAATTTTTTTAATAAAATTTGAGTACGTAAAAATCTGTTCAAATACTCGAAAGCGGTGAAATCAAAAACATGATAGTATCTTGTGTGGAAAACATTGCTGTATTCACATGAAAACCACTTCTGGGAATCAATGCATATGAAATCAATTGCTGAATACAAAGAATTGAGGTAACATTACTGTAACATTACTTTTGGTAATTACTAACATAAAAACTCGAAATAGATCAGATTAAAATTATTTTCAATGTTTTTTTTTTTTTTTTTTATAAGGGGGTGGAATAACCAATAACGGGTTGGTACTAAAACCAATGACGGTCTGGTGCTAAAACCAATAAAAGATTAGTATTAAAACCTATGCCAGTTCGGTGATAAGGCTGGTACCAATCATTTTATGTTTCATCCATACCATCCGGTATTGTTTTTATACCCTCCACCATAAGATGGGGGGTATACTAATTTCGTCATTCTGTTTGTAACTACTCGAAATATTCTTCTGAGACCCCATAAAGTATATATATTCTTGATCGTCGCGACATTTTATGTCGATCTAGCCATGTCCGTCCGTCTATCCGTCCGTCCGTCTGTCCGTCCGTCCGTCTGTCGAAAGCACGCTAACTTCCGAAGGAGTAAAGCTAGCCGCTTGAAATTTTGCACAAATACTTTTTATTAGTGTAGGTCGGTTGGTATTGTAAATGGGCCATATCGGTCCATGTTTTGATATAGCTGCCATATAAACCGATCTTGGGTCTTGACTTCTTGAGCCTCTAGAGTGCGCAATTCTTATCCGATTGGAATGAAATTTTGCACGACGTGTTTTGTTATGATATCCAACAACTGTGCCAAGTATGGTTCAAATCGGTTTATAACCTGATATAGCTGTCATATAAACCGATCTTGGGTCTTGACTTCTTGAGCCTCTAGAGTGCGCAATTCTTATCCGATTGGAATGAAATTTTGCACGACGTGTTTTGTTATGATATCCAATAACAGTGCCAAGTATGGTTAAAATCAGTCCATAACCTGATATAGCTGTCATATAAACCGATCTTGGGTCTTGACTTCTTGAGCCTCTAGAGGTCGCAATTATTATCCGATTTGCCTGAAATTTTGTTCTACGGATCCTCTCATGACCATCAACATACGTGTTTTTTATGATCTGTATCGGTCTATAGTCTGATACAGCTCCTATATAAATCGATCTCTAGTTTACTTCTTGAGCTCCCAAAGAGCGCAATTCTTATTCGAATTGGCTGACATTTTACACAGTTCTCCAACATGTAATTTAATTGGGGTCCAAGCCGGGCCATATCTTGATATCGCTCTAATAGCAGAGCAAATCTTTTCTTATATCCTTCTTTGCCTAAGAAGAGATGCCGGGAAAAAAATCTCGACAAATGCGATCCATGGTGGAGGGTATGTAAGATTAGGCCCGGCCGAACTTAGCACGCTTTTACTTGTTGTACCATACGGTGTTGCTTTACAATCAATGCCATATGGTAATGAAATGAGCACGTTTGGTATCAACGATTTATCGGGGTTGCAAATTTATTCCAAAATCCATTTTTTCCTACGTATCACACCATGGCGAAACAATTAAAGGTAGGCTCATTGGTACAACAACCACAAATCATATGGTGCAATACGCCATGTTGTCATCAAGCTGATCGACATTTGGCCAACACACACAAAGATATTTGTGTAAGTATGTGTATACATATGCGTTCATGAGCAGAGAATATGCGAGAAAGAAGATAACAAAAAAGTGAATCCAAACAAAAATCTATCATCTTAATACTGTCAAACCTGGCCGGCTGGTAACAGCTGCTTGCCTGAGACCACAAGGTATTGATTGCTTTAATTATTTTTGATGTAGAATATCGATATTATTTGTATCACGGCAAGTGATTGGGAAATAAGGCATGCGTTGAACACATTTTTAGTTGTACGAATTAAATTGTTATTTAATAGTATTGTTACAAATGGGTTTTATAAGTTTTAAGGTTCCTTTAGTTTAGTTTCCGTTATTTTAAATCTCAAATTGTAACAGTTTTCTTATTACCTCATCACATATTGTTTTTAGTATTCCCTGGAATTCTTTATTATTCTTTGTCGTTAATCTCATACTCGTAATAATGTCTGTTATGTTTCTTTTGTTTGGTTGCACCCCTAACTTAAATGTTCAATAGATGTTAGTGTTGTCTGTCCAATATCATGTTATGTGTGCTTGTCTTCGTCGATGCTGGTCAGCTTTAGCAGAGATCAAGAGTGGACCTATCGCGAAGTTACCAGATTGGGTTTTATCGAAACATCGAAGTGGCCAGCAAGAGGTATATAACGCAGTGGCGTAACGCAACACGAGTGAGTCTTATCTGAAAGCGCGTATTGAAAACGTATCAGCAAATAGCAGTTAACAAGTTGTAAAGCAAATATAGAGATCAATAAATCATTGATGTAAAGTATTTGTAAATGAACTGCATTTTAATTGGTAGTACAACGTCCACAGTAAAAAAACGTAACAACTGGTGTCAGAAGTGAAATTACGAAGTGAACTTCTACAATGAAATTCGCTGATCTACGTGTGGAAGACATGAAGAAAGAGCTAAGTAAAATGTATCTAGCAACTAACTGCAGCAAGGCGGAACAACAAATTGCGGTTATTAGAGGAATTTGAGCGCCGTAAAATTGACATCAATGAATATGAGTTCGACACTAAAGGTGATCTCGATATATCGATAAGAAGTGATGCCAGCGGCGAGGAAACTCCGAAAGTAGCTGCAAGTGGTGTGAGTTTCGCAGCAATGCTAGCCGACATTAGTAAAATGATGGAAGAAAATTCCAGAAAAATAATGGGAGACAATTCTAGAAAGATGGGAGACAATTCTAGAAAATTTGAAGAGAATTCTAAGAAAATGAAGGAAGACACTTCCAGAAAATTGGAAGAAAATTCTCGTAGGATGGAAGAAAAATTGGAAAAACTAAAAGAATTGGATGCGAAGTTAAAGAAAAATTCCTCAATTCTGAATGAGAAACTTCAGTAGATTTCTCAAATTATGGAAAGGAGAGTAGGTAATAATGAAGGCCAAATTAAGGAAATGGATAAGAAGTTCCTGACCGTTGATGGGAAATTTCTGGACATGGAGAAGAAAATGTCGAAACCGGAAATCAAGGGCGGCCCATTTCGTGTTACCGACAGCGCTACAAAAACAAAGCCTCCTGTGTTTGACGGATCAACTGCCTTTGATGACTTTAAGTTCTAGTTCGAGGCGATAGAACTTCTGCTTGCTTTAAGGGAAACGTTGCAGAGTTTTTACAGAGTATCCCCGTTTCATCCAATAAAAAATTATGAAGAAGTTATAGCTGCACTTCAACGTAAGTGCGGGGGAAAACATATAGAATGGAATTTAGAGGACGAGTTCAGAAATCGAACGAAACGCTACAGGATTTCGCAACAGAGGTAGAGCGATTGGTGTTACTGACATACCCAGGAGAAAGCCATCCGTTGTTGGACCGTATGCGGAACGAGACTTTGGTCAACGGTATCCGGGACCCAGAAATTAAGCGTGCAGCATATGCGCCGCAAAAGGCAACGTTCGCCGAAACTGTGTAATTTGCGCTTACACAAGAGACGGCGAGAATAATTTCAAAGCCCCATATTTACAAGGTGCGTAAGTTGGATACCGAGTATGATGATTCAAACACTCTAATAGATTCCCTCAACAGTCAAAGCTGACTATCGCCAGTATATCCGTAAACTAGTGTAGTGGCGCTAGTAGATGTGTGCGTGTTTACTTTGAAATATTGATTCCATTTTTGTTTGTTTAGCAGAATGTGTTTGTATCTCGGCTTTGGGTATTTGGGCGCTGAAAAGTAGGCACCGTTTTATGATCCTAATGGTTGCGTTTCCAATTGCAACTTCATGCTTTTGGCTAAGAGTGCATTTTGTGACATGCATTAAGTTCAAGAGAGATGTTGTATCTCTTTGAAGAAAGGAAGAAATAAGAAGTAGCCGATGCAAGTGGCTCTTTGAGTAGGTTTTGCTATATGCTATACCGGTCTTGTATATAGAAGAATTCCGCTAGACCTGCTGCCATGTTATGCGAACAGAGGTTATATTTATAGGTTGAAGGGCATTTTACATGCATTCCAGTTAAACTTTCAACAAGTTCGCACCAGTCGGTTACACTTGGTTAATCCAAATTACAATATTTTTTTTTGTGGTTGAGTTCTCCTATGAGATTATTGTTTGGCGTGTATTTCGAAATTTCATTCCCTAGTGAGTTTTCGGATGTTGGCCTCAAAATCACCCTTGCCTTAATGCTTTCTATTCCTGAAACCAGGCATCTTTGTTCAGCGCGAACAATTATTTTTCTCGATTCGACTTTGAGGAGAAAAGCAAGGCTTTGGATGAAAGATTTTCGAAATCCACCAAAAACACTGATTGTGTCCCCTTCTTGCATGGGTTTATTGGTGTCTGTGTAACTGGCCATGTTGCCTGGCCGACGTTTTGAAATATTTGGATATTGCCAGTGGTCTCTTTTACATCTCATTTGTTTCGTCTCTTTATTGTGATGGGCTTCACAATTAGGTAAGAACATCTCAGTCTCTATTTTCTTGACTTCCCCACTAACAGTGCCTTCGTTTTACTGCGCAGGTTCGGTTGGAAACCTTGATTCTCTCTCTCAGGAGGATCACTGCTGAATTGCATGTTAAGCTCACGGCCCTGCCATCATCCAGGGGTTCGTGCGTATTTCTGTACCATCGCAGAACTAGTCACTCTAGTGTCGTTGCCGTGTTACATCTCCTCGTACAAGTCATGTTGTTCACAGCTTGAACTTCGGTGTGTCTGAAAGTGTGTTGGTGTGGACCTCATGGAGGATTTCCAGAAATTTTGTGAAAAAGAAAAATAACACCAGTTTCTCGCCAGCGATCCCCGGCACTTTGCCTGGGGTGATCAATAAGGATACCCTTTTATAGTTTTATTTAATCATTTGAGATAAGCGATTCGAGAGAAGTGAAAAGTTGGGAACAAAAGGGTTCAAATTCGGGAGCGCGATCGTGGGTCAGAATATTGCGAACAGTCCATACAAAGAATTTATTCTATTTGATAAAGAGGTGATTTTTTTTTATATACTAATACCTGAAAAAAAAAAGAAAACCAGAACCACATACTTGGTTTCCAGCCATTTTCTCCTGTTTCATCATCATCCCAATGGAAGGCCTTTCATCGTTGGATCATGGAAATAGGTAAGTGCTAATTGTTCTTGGATGGTAAAAATTGTATTTGATTTCCCCCCACTAAGAGTAAATGAGTAAGCGCCAAATTGCATTGCAGTGTTCTAAACTGAGAGACGGTAACCGCTACCGTCTCATCGATTTGGTTATTGCCTTTTTTTTTGCTATTCGTGGGAAATCGAATGCAAATTTAAATGGTACTTGATATAATAGAAAAAAAAAATAAATCACCAACTTGCGCTTGTTTGACAAAGTGTTCAAAATCGGGTTTTTTTTTTACATTCAGCGTTGCTGAATTGCCTCACTCACTTCTTATGCCTACCGGCATCTCAAATAATAAATATTTGCACAAGCATAGAACATCCGCGCTTATTGTTGTTTCGGCTCATTTGATTTTTTTTTTGGAAATACGAATTTGATCTCTTTTTCACGTTGTTGTTATAAAGCAGACCCAATTACTAGTTGTTTTTGTATAACTGACCGACAAGGTGGCTAGCTTATACCTATGTACATACCTACTAATTCATTACATAGAACTGCACATACGCATCTATTTACCACCTATCGACCGTTGAACTTAACCTCGGTTGTCACACATTTTATAAAATTCTTATGTGCCTTTATATAAAGCAGGGGTTCCCAACCTGTTAGTCCATCTCATACTTTATTTTTCTTTCGCGGTTACAATTAAGAATTTATAATTGAATTTATAATTAGATTACTCTTTCATATTATTTTTATTGTTTTGGTTTATATATTTTTTTTATATATATTTTTTTTATAATTACCTATGGATATCTATTTGATAATCTTGAGTCTGATCAACTAATCTTGGGCTTGAAAGTATACGGTCATATTATAGAGAAAAGAAAAGAAAGAGGCCTAGGATATGTTGTCTGTTTTAGTTAAGCTAGTGAGTTTCAGTAATTTGGAATAATATTTTCCTCGGACTAAGGTCCAAATCTAGATTGTAAGAAGGAGAATGAATTGTTTTAATAAAATGTCTAACTTTGCAATGAACCGCTGAACTTTTAAACCGAATGTCTGATTTCCTCTAAACAGCCGGATATATTTGCAGGGGAACCGAAGTGGGTTCATCTAGGAATCTGATATGGTGCAACTGATGAACAGGATGGGCGGGCAGTGTGCAGTAACACCCAAATGCACACAAAAGCTAGGATAAAAGTCGTTGTGAAGTGCCTCTTGTGTCCTATTTTCTATCTCCACACTTCATTTAAACTCGAAGCACGCTTTACTATCTAATTTTTAAACGTAGCAGCTGTAGGTTGGAAAGCAGCAAGACCCCATCCCACCGACGAGCAATAAGGCTGGTAACCTGCGTGCTTCCGCTAGGCTTTCCTTCCCAAAAACATTTTGTATTTGACTCTTGCGGGTGCAAAATTCAAATTTAGGTACAACCAAAAGTTGCATGCTACAATGAATGGCGCCCAACGTGGGGCCCGAATAGGATAGTGCTAATGTGCAACATAGAAATTCTAAATTTCTGAGGAACTCAAATCAATTGGTTTTGATTTGTTACTACCTATTCGGCTTCATTTTTCTTCTCTCTCTAATAATTTCATACCTTTTTTTTTTATTTTATTTCTATCATTTTTCTACTGTGTGAAACAATTGCATTGGAATTTATTTATCGTGCAAAGCAGGAGTGCTTTCGATTATAACCGGCAAGGGTTTCATACAACTTTATGTGTGTGTGTTTATCCTGTGGATCATTTGTCGATGGAAAGGCTTTCTGGAATTTGGATTTTGGGATAATTCTTCCTAGGACTGACCTGAAGTTTATTCTTATCGGGATATGTTTTACCTTCTTTTTGTTTATGACTGGACCATGGAAATGTTATAGATGACTTTACCATCCGTCGTAAAGGCCCTTTGTTTTCTCTGTCCTTACTATCTTTTTTTCTCCTAACTTCATTGACTTTTATCCGGAATTTTAATTTCATTTTTTTTTAAATCCCCCCATTTCATATCCGGGTCGTGTGAGGAATCAGACATGAAACCCCATATTTGAATTTGAATTTTCATTACTAGCTCAGGTGTTAGCCTTTGGTTTCATTTAGGCCATATCTTATAATTTTGTTTTTTTTTATTAGATATACGATTTTTTTGTTACAATGTCAGTTCGGCGTAGCACTGAGGACGTTAATGCGGCCGTAGACGCAGAGCAAATTTGCACTATTTGTAATGCGGCTATTGTGGATAGGACGAGTATCACCCAAACCATTTGCAAGCACGTATTTCATAAGCCTTGCATTAATGACTATGTACGAAGTAAGACTTCCTGCCCCATATGCGGTGTGCAAATTGTTAAGGATTCAGCGCCAACTGCATCGGGTTCATCCCGAAAGCCACCGACTCAGATTGTAACACGGTCATCCTCCAAGGCTAAAAGTTTCGATGCAGGTCGAGCTACTGATTTGGTTAGCACTGATCAGGCTCGGGTGGCAGCTGGTATTCCTACGTCTGTTTCGTCAGTCGATGAGAATTTATTGAAGGATATTGTTGCAACTGCTTTGGCAGAGCAGCAGACAGTGATTATGACAAATTTGTCGGGACAGATTTCGAAGATGATTGAGAATAGCTTGGAAGCCAGTTTGTCTAGATTGAGCTTGGCCTATTCTACCAGGAACATGACAGGCCCTTCCACTTCCAACCGAAACCCGAGCATGCAGACCGTAGATGATGTTGAACAGCGGACATTTGAGCAGCTGTTAGGCTTGCCCCCGACCAATGATAGTCGTCACAATGTTAGTACTGGTGCAGATTTCTATCAAGCGGGTAGCGCTTTGAACCGATCTCACAATGGTGGATCAAATACCTTTTCTGATTTGGTTTTTAGGCCCGATAAAGTCAGTCAGATCATGTTGAATTGGAGACTTAAGTTCACCGGCAATTCCAGCAGTTTATCTGTGGATAAATTTATCTATAGGGTTGAGGCTCTAACCAAGCAGACTTTGAATGGGAATTTCGCAGTGTTATGCGGTAATGCAGGCGCATTGTTCGAGGGTAAAGCCAACGATTGGTTTTGGCGTTTTCATGAATCGTGTCCAAACTTTCAATGGAGAGACCTCTGTCGTTCTCTGAGGCAACAGTATCAAGATTCCCGCACTGACATCGACATAAGAGAGATGATTAGGGACAGGAAACAGAAAGTCAATGAGACATTTGACAGCTTTTATGAATCCGTCTTGGAATTAGTGGATAGACTTGCAGAGCCTTTGAGTGACAGGACCCTTGTTGAGATCCTCCGCAGGAATCTATTGCCAGACATACAGCATGAGATACTTAACTTATCGGTTGATTCGGTTAGCCAGTTGCGTGGGATTTGTCGTAGGAGAGAATTTTTCTTGCAGGACATGCGCCGTAAACTTAATGTTGGTGTGGTAGTTGGCAAAACTGTTCCTTTTAGTAAAAGAGTTTTTGAGGTCGAACATTCTGAGGGGCCAGAATCGGAAGTTTTGGAGTGTCAGCCAAATGTTTCCGCTATTAATTCGGCATGCTGGAATTGCAGGGTTTCAGGTCATCGTTACCAGGATTGCGTGGCAGATCGCACTATATTTTGCTATGGTTGTGGTGCTCCAGAGACGTATAAGCCTCACTGTGAGAAATGCAATAGCCAGTCAAAAAACTTCCAGGCGAGTGCACCACAGGGTGCCCCCAAAGCCAGAAACCACTAGCCACTCATCAGTCCATCACTATTTTAAGACCTCCCGTAGCCAAAATGTCTGTGACTTTGAATTCAAATGATGACGTCATCACATCTGGTACTATTGTCCCTAATGGCCCTAGGCCTTGGATACCTTTTCATGAACGGCTTGAGAACTATAGGAACGTGAGGGCGAGAATTTTCGGAGAAACCCCTAGAGTAGACAGGTCAAGCCGTCGTATGCGAGAATTTTGGAAGAGAATAAGGTATTGCAAGAGATGTTTTTCAGTTTCTATTTTTGATAAGCCAGGAGATGTCCGTCCTTATGCGGAGGTCCACTTGTTGGGAAAGAAGATGGTTGGGCTCTTAGATACTGGGGCATCCGTTTCTTGTTTAGGCTCTCAGGCTGCTGTTGATTTCGTGAACTCCAACGTTGCATTTAGAAAGTTGAGCATCAGTGTAAATACTGCGGATGGGAGACCACAAGATGTTGTAGGCGTTTTGAACACGAAGATTGTTTTCCAAGAGAAGGAGTTGCCAATAGTTTTGTATGTCGTTCCGAGTTTGTCTCAAAATTTAATTTTGGGAATGGACTTCTGGCGACTGTACGGTTTACTTCCTGCTGCTTTGTTTCCCTCTAGTTTTCTGCCGTTTGCACCAGTTCATGTGGGTGAAATTTCGGAGCAACGCTTATTGACAGCGCAGCAGCGTATTCAATTAAGGAATGTTGTTAACTTGTTTCCTTCGTTTTTGAAAGAAGGCCTTGGTAAGACCGACTTGTTGAGCCATGTCATAGACACTGGCGATGCGCGCCCTATTAAACAACGGCATTTTTCAGTGTCTCCAGCTATAGAAAAGGTCATCTATGATGAACTTGACAGAATGTTGCAGATGGGAGTTATTGAGGAATCGAAAAGTGCTTGGTCGTCACCTGTTGTTCTTCATCGTAAACCCGGCAAAAACAGACTTTGTTTAGACAGTAGGAAATTGAACTCCGTGACGATAGGTGATGCCTATCCACTCCCTCAGATAGACGGCATCTTAAGCCGTTTGCCAAAGGCTGAGTTTATAAGCAGTCTTGACTTGAAAGACGCTTTTTGGCAAATACCTCTGGAAGACTCTTCGAAAGATAAGACGGCATTTACGGTTCCCGGTAGGCCGCTGTACCACTTCAAGGTCATGCCTTTCGGGCTTTGTAACGCCCCCCAGACCATGTCTAGACTTATGGACCGTGTGGTACCGCCGAACCTCCGGACCGAAGTGTTCGTTTATCTGGATGATCTTTTAGTGGTATCTGCTTCTTTCGAGCGTCATTTGGAAGTCTTAAAGGAAGTGGCTCGGTGTTTGCGTGCAGCTGGACTCACAATAAATGTTGAGAAGAGCAAATTTTGTGTGACCGAAGTCCGCTATTTAGGTCACGTTGTTGGGAACGGGATTATTCGTGCAGACCCAGAAAAAATATCGGCCATAACTGAATTTCCAACACCTAGGTCTGTAAAACAACTCCGACGATTTTTAGGTATGTCAGGTTGGTACAGGAAATTCATCAGGAATTATGCTGCAATTTCGACCCCGTTAACTGATCTTTTGAAAGCGAATAGAAAGTTTTTGTGGAATGATGAGGCTCAAAAGGCATTTGAAGATTTAAAGACCATCTTGATTTCGTCACCTGTTTTGCATAGCCCTGATTTTTCACAGCCATTTTACATTCACTGTGATGCTAGCAAAACAGGCATAGGAAGTGTATTGGTGCAGAAAAATGCGGAGGGTGATGAGTTTCCGATAGCATTTATGTCTAAGAAACTCAACCAAGCCCAACGTAATTACAGCGTCACCGAACAAGAGTGTTTGGCAGCGATGTTAAGCATAAAGAAATTTAGAGCGTATGTAGAGGGACACGAGTTCACAGTGATCACAGATCATGCTTCTTTGAAGTGGCTCATGTCCCAAACAGACCTCAGTAGTCGACTAGCAAGATGGGCTTTAAAGCTGCAGGGCTTCCGGTTTAAAATTGAACACAGAAAAGGATCCCAAAACGTAGTTCCTGACGCTCTTTCTCGTACCAACTCTGACAACCTATCTGAGGTCTTATATGTGTCCGAAGTAGGGAATGACCGAGGGGTATTTGTAGACCTGCAGTCTGCACACTTTCATTCAGATGACTACCTAGGCCTGCTTAGAAGGGTTGGAAATAACATTAACCGCACCCCTGACCTAAGGATAATTGATGGGTATTTGTATAGGCGAACGGAACATGCCGTTGGTGATCAAACAACGGATGACATGGCGTGGAAGTTGTGGATTCCACGAGAACTGGTTCCTGAGCTCCTGCAGAGACATCATGATGATCCCCTATCTGCACATTCGGGGATAAATAAAACACTGGAAAGAATTCGAAGGTTCTACTATTGGCCTAACTTGGTGAACGATGTCAAGGAATACATTAATTCCTGTGAGGTGTGTAAGATGACAAAACATCCCAACCAGACGATAAGACCGCCTATGGGAAACACTGGTGAAACCTTTCGATTCTTTCAGAAGATCTTTGTGGATTTCTTGGGGCCATATCCTAGGTCCAAATTGGGTAACGTAGGTATCTTTGTGGTTTTAGACCATTTTTCAAAGTTCCCTTTTATTCACCCTGTTAGGAAATTTACGGCAGATTGCGTTGTTTTATACTTGGAGGAGCTGTTTCAAACATTTGGTGTCCCCGAGACTGTCGTCTCAGACAATGGCACTCAATTTAGAGCCAACAAATTTAACGATGTCCTCAAACGGTATGGGGTGTCCCACATGTATACCGCAGTCCATTCTCCGCAGGCGAACGCCTCTGAACGAGTGAATAGAAGTGTTCTCAGCGCCATTAAAGCTTATGTTAAGATCGATCAGAGGGACTGGGATGCCCAGCTTGGCAATATTTCATGTGCTCTGAGATCTACTATGCACTCGGCCATAGGTACTTCCCCTTATCGAATGGCTTTTGGACAGCACATGGTGACTAACGGATCTTCCTATCGCCTGTTGCGGAATTTGGATATGCTGGAAGACCGTATGATTCAGTTTGATCGAGATGATTCCTTTGAAATTATTCGTAGTAAGGCGAGTGAATACATGCGTCGACAATTCGAGAGAAATGAGAAGGCATATAATCTGAGGTCTAAAGAGGTTTCGTATGAGGTTGGTCAGGAGGTTTATCGGCGCAATTTTCGGTTGAGTAACTTCGAACGCGGCTATAATTCCAAGTTGGCACCTACATTTCTCAAGGCTCGCATTCGTCGTAGACTTGGTAAATCTTACTATGAGCTCGAGGACTTGCATGGCAGACCGATTGGTAATTATCATGCGAAGGACATTCGGCAATAGCTCACATCTACCAGCGGGATCAGCTCACCTGGGCTTTCAACCCGGTTCTCCGATTTTGGTTGGGGGGTAAATGTAGTGGCGCTAGTAGATGTGTGCGTGTTTACTTTGAAATATTGATTCCATTTTTGTTTGTTTAGCAGAATGTGTTTGTATCTCGGCTTTGGGTATTTGGGCGCTGAAAAGTAGGCACCGTTTTATGATCCTAATGGTTGCGTTTCCAATTGCAACTTCATGCTTTTGGCTAAGAGTGCATTTTGTGACATGCATTAAGTTCAAGAGAGATGTTGTATCTCTTTGAAGAAAGGAAGAAATAAGAAGTAGCCGATGCAAGTGGCTCTTTGAGTAGGTTTTGCTATATGCTATACCGGTCTTGTATATAGAAGAATTCCGCTAGACCTGCTGCCATGTTATGCGAACAGAGGTTATATTTATAGGTTGAAGGGCATTTTACATGCATTCCAGTTAAACTTTCAACAAGTTCGCACCAGTCGGTTACACTTGGTTAATCCAAATTACAATATTTTTTTTTGTGGTTGAGTTCTCCTATGAGATTATTGTTTGGCGTGTATTTCGAAATTTCATTCCCTAGTGAGTTTTCGGATGTTGGCCTCAAAATCACCCTTGCCTTAATGCTTTCTATTCCTGAAACCAGGCATCTTTGTTCAGTGCGAACAATTATTTTTCTCGATTCGACTTTGAGGAGAAAAGCAAGGCTTTGGATGAAAGATTTTCGAAATCCACCAAAAACACTGATTGTGTCCCCTTCTTGCATGGGTTTATTGGTGTCTGTGTAACTGGCCATGTTGCCTGGCCGACGTTTTGAAATATTTGGATATTGCCAGTGGTCTCTTTTACATCTCATTTGTTTCGTCTCTTTATTGTGATGGGCTTCACAATTAGGTAAGAACATCTCAGTCTCTATTTTCTTGACTTCCCCACTAACAGTGCCTTCGTTTTACTGCGCAGGTTCGGTTGGAAACCTTGATTCTCTCTCTCAGGAGGATCACTGCTGAATTGCATGTTAAGCTCACGGCCCTGCCATCATCCAGGGGTTCGTGCGTATTTCTGTACCATCGCAGAACTAGTCACTCTAGTGTCGTTGCCGTGTTACATCTCCTCGTACAAGTCATGTTGTTCACAGCTTGAACTTCGGTGTGTCTGAAAGTGTGTTGGTGTGGACCTCATGGAGGATTTCCAGAAATTTTGTGAAAAAGAAAAATAACACCAGTTTCTCGCCAGCGATCCCCGGCACTTTGCCTGGGGTGATCAATAAGGATACCCTTTTATAGTTTTATTTAATCATTTGAGATAAGCGATTCGAGAGAAGTGAAAAGTTGGGAACAAAAGGGTTCAAATTCGGGAGCGCGATCGTGGGTCAGAATATTGCGAACAGTCCATACAAAGAATTTATTCTATTTGATAAAGAGGTGATTTTTTTTTATATACTAATACCTGAAAAAAAAAAGAAAACCAGAACCACATACTTGGTTTCCAGCCATTTTCTCCTGTTTCATCATCATCCCAATGGAAGGCCTTTCATCGTTGGATCATGGAAATAGGTAAGTGCTAATTGTTCTTGGATGGTAAAAATTGTATTTGATTTCCCCCCACTAAGAGTAAATGAGTAAGCGCCAAATTGCATTGCAGTGTTCTAAACTGAGAGACGGTAACCGCTACCGTCTCATCGATTTGGTTATTGCCTTTTTTTTTGCTATTCGTGGGAAATCGAATGCAAATTTAAATGGTACTTGATATAATAGAAAAAAAAAATAAATCACCAACTTGCGCTTGTTTGACAAAGTGTTCAAAATCGGGTTTTTTTTTTACATTCAGCGTTGCTGAATTGCCTCACTCACTTCTTATGCCTACCGGCATCTCAAATAATAAATATTTGCACAAGCATAGAACATCCGCGCTTATTGTTGTTTCGGCTCATTTGATTTTTTTTTTTGGAAATACGAATTTGATCTCTTTTTCACGTTGTTGTTATAAAGCAGACCCAATTACTAGTTGTTTTTGTATAACTGACCGACAAGGTGGCTAGCTTATACCTATGTACATACCTACTAATTCATTACATAGAACTGCACATACGCATCTATTTACCACCTATCGACCGTTGAACTTAACCTCGGTTGTCACACATTTTATAAAATTCTTATGTGCCTTTATATAAAGCAGGGGTTCCCAACCTGTTAGTCCATCTCATACTTTATTTTTCTTTCGCGGTTACAATTAAGAATTTATAATTGAATTTATAATTAGATTACTCTTTCATATTATTTTTATTGTTTTGGTTTATATATTTTTTTTATATATATTTTTTTTATAATTACCTATGGATATCTATTTGATAATCTTGAGTCTGATCAACTAATCTTGGGCTTGAAAGTATACGGTCATATTATAGAGAAAAGAAAAGAAAGAGGCCTAGGATATGTTGTCTGTTTTAGTTAAGCTAGTGAGTTTCAGTAATTTGGAATAATATTTTCCTCGGACTAAGGTCCAAATCTAGATTGTAAGAAGGAGAATGAATTGTTTTAATAAAATGTCTAACTTTGCAATGAACCGCTGAACTTTTAAACCGAATGTCTGATTTCCTCTAAACAGCCGGATATATTTGCAGGGGAACCGAAGTGGGTTCATCTAGGAATCTGATATGGTGCAACTGATGAACAGGATGGGCGGGCAGTGTGCAGTAACACCCAAATGCACACAAAAGCTAGGATAAAAGTCGTTGTGAAGTGCCTCTTGTGTCCTATTTTCTATCTCCACACTTCATTTAAACTCGAAGCACGCTTTACTATCTAATTTTTAAACGTAGCAGCTGTAGGTTGGAAAGCAGCAAGACCCCATCCCACCGACGAGCAATAAGGCTGGTAACCTGCGTGCTTCCGCTAGGCTTTCCTTCCCAAAAACATTTTGTATTTGACTCTTGCGGGTGCAAAATTCAAATTTAGGTACAACCAAAAGTTGCATGCTACACTAGTGGCCGATATTGTTGACGAAGTTATAATTGGTGCCGATTTTATGATTGCCTTCGGTCTTAACCTGGATATGAAGCATCGAGTGATGACCTGGTCTAACTTCGAAGTACAGTGGAATGTAGGTTATAACAAGAGTACCCATGACATAACTACCAAGTAATGTACCGTAGACAGCTGAGTAAAATTTTTTCTCGCGAAGTGCACTATCTGACAGCGAGTTTTGGCTATGTGTGTGTGTATTATAGTTAAGAACCATACCACACACAAACAACGAAAATTGGCGCGAACTAGTAACATACACAAAATCAGAGCTGCACTGTGTTACGAGGCCCCTTTTTGCGGCCAAAAATGACTTGGGCACCGGCTAGCTCTCGTCGCCTCTTCAGGGGAGGTCCCATCCCATCATCTTTTGCCCTGGGGTCGCATCAATAAAAAAAATTGCTCTAACAAACAAGACAACACTAACACACAAGCACAGATTTCTTCCTAAGTGGGAGGTAGATGGGAACCTCCAGTCGCCCTGCCCTACCATGGTCATGTAGACATCCTCTCCTTCAAAACACGACCCCTGAAACCCGCTCAAGCTACCACACTTACCTCACGTAGACACCCCCCTTTAATCACAATTTAGCACAACATTATTTCTGTTCAAATATTCACAATATAATCATTTTCCTTTATTATAAAAAAAGTATTTCTAAAAACCTAACACTAACACCGATTGTACTCTTATTTCCTATGAATATAGTTATATCAAAAAAAAAAAAAAAAAATATATATATATATAAAAAAACCTAATATATGGATATGTAAAAAAAAATAATACGAGTCAGGTCCTACAACCCAAAATGTAGGTCTTTAAGCAATCGAAATTTCTGACAAAAATTAAATAAAAAGACTGGAGAACTTGCAAATATAACACTCAAATTTTCTTTTGACAATACTAGTCTACTTTAACATACTCTAACCTTCCCTGCCCCTGCCTATATAATTGAGCTCAATCAATAGTCGTGGAAGCCTACAGGAAGTTCCACAAATCAGTGGAGAAAAAAAAATTGCAAATTCCCTAACAAAAAAATATGTATATGGGTAAAAACAAAAAAAAAATGTCAATGTAGAATAAATAAAAGAAATTTATGTAAATAAATAATAAAAGTTATCTACGCACTACAATAAAATAATAAATTATTAGATATAAATGAACAAGTAAAGGTATTAAGGTTTCTCCTTATAAATTCGGCGGGTCTAACAAAGGCCACCAATACTTGTGACGATTTCCGTCAGGCAGATAATATGTCTTTACTGGTGGTTGTGAACTGGGAACGTTTATCTGGTCAAAGATAACTTCATGATTTGGTGTTTGCTTTTAGGGTTTATAATAGATTCGCCAATTCCATGCAGGGATCACATTGGCATGCAAAACGTAACGATCAGTTTCTCCCACAGATGGAGCATAACCTCAACCGGGTGACGCGCTGATATTTCACGAACTCCACGGTTGGAGGACTTTATCGTCGCTCCCTGATATTGTTATATCCTCTTGGTTCACGCACTCAAATCTTCGCAATTTACTTAAGAAAAGTGGACGGCCTACCTTTTTTTTATGCCTTTGTTAGTGGATACCTTGCTTTATGTTGTTATTGTGGTTTCCGGCGTGCTGCTGACTCACATACAACCAAAAACGTCTGGCAAGGAAAAAATTTCCAGGAAGTCTTATAGAAAATTAAACGCCCCCTGACGTCCAGGAGGCTTTTCCTATTAAAAAAAAGGAAAAAATAACCTTCGCTTTCTGCCCTTGCTCATAGCAAATATCAATATCAAACCTACCTTCTATCACTCTGAATCGGAAACAAATTAACAAACAAACAATTAATTTGTATCCCGGCACAAAACACTCGTTTCTTTAGGCAAACTACAAAAAAAAGCATTTAATTTCAAAAAATGTTATTCACTGTCATTAACAATTTTACCCGTATCAACTTCTTGAATAACAAAAAAAAACTTTAAAATTTTCCACTTCTATCTCACAGCACAAATTGAACCAAACTTAATATGGCATTTTTCCCCCAAGACCCCCTTTTATAGGCTAATTCTCACTCAAAAGCCATCGAAGCCATTTCTTATTTTCTGTGAAGACATATTTGATCATATTCTGTCTCTTTCCATTTTCCCCATTTCTTCCAAATCGTCAAATCTCTTATGCTAGCTTTCCCCTAATTTAAATTCTCTTAAGTGGTTTTGCTGAATGAACTGCTTTACCAACCTTACTACGCCAACAACAATTTTGTGCAGTGTATCTCCTAAGAGGGAGGGTGGCAACGCTGTCAGATGGCAGACGTCATTTCAATATCAGCTGATTTCTTGAAACCACATTTCATTTCTGGCACACACATTTCGGAGGCGGCAGCAATACATAAATTAAACAAATTATAACAACCAAGCAATTCCTGGGGCAAACTGGCATCGGTGAATGCAGCACAAAATGCTGCTGAGGACAGCATCCATATTTTCGTGGGCACAAAATATGCGATGAAGTCCACAGCTACATCATGCGCTGCACCCACCCATGCCAGCAAATGGAATTAATCAAAAAAGTCAAACAATTCCTGAACATTGGTGAATGCAACAGGTGATGCTGCTGAGGACGGTATCACAATTTTCGTGGGTACAAAATATGTGATGGAGTCCACAGCTACATTAAGTGCCGCACTCACCCATGTCAGCAATTGGAATTAATTGGGGTACTGGAGAGCTGCAGTATACCCCAACTGCAAGGGGCATGCTCCTCCCGCCATAAGCTGTACACAGGCAGAAGACAGACAAATTCCTGCCAAACAAAACAAAATCATCATCACCGCAATAGGCCACTGGACACGGCAGACCACCACGCGGCAAAATATACCGTGGCTGCCGTCTCGCGGGTGTCCAGAAGTTCTCTCCGGCTTCCGTAGCAAATCTCTCGCCGGGAGCTAGAGATTTAATTGTGGCTCTAGAGGCCTCCACGTAGGAGTCGTGGCCTCACATTCCGGGAGGTCCACGCAAATTTTTTTTCTTCCTTAAGGTTTGATGTCATCTCGTGTGATACATTAGGGTGTCCCGCAACAACTGGTCACTGATTTTGACAGATAGTGCACTCAATATTTTGTTGTTGGACAACTGCCACTACCTCTAAATGAATATATCTTGAGTACCCATATAAGGCGTCTAATACGAACCAACCAGAGAAATGCCGAAGCAATAATATGGGTGCCAATGAATAGAGAAAGTGAAGCCGGTAATATGAGGGTGGTTGAACCAGTAAAAACCAAGAACAACCACATCTTAATAGCAAATGGCCTGGTAACCAACGATGTGGGACTAATCCCAGTTCGAGTCCTGAACTTATCAAGCAAACATAAAAAAATTGACGAATTGGTCAAGTACACCAGCCGAAGCAATATTAAATTTGAAAAGCAGCTCAGCAAATTCATCCTTTAAGGAAAAGAAGCATCTAGAGGATTACGTCAAGGGTTGGACAAGCAGTCTTTTTCCTTCTGTACGAGTACAGTGGTAGTCGTTAAAAAGAAAGACGGAAGCACTCGTTTCTGTGTGGATTATAGAAAGCTTAACGATGTCACCAAAAAGGACAGCTATCCACTCCCACGAATTGATGATACACTGGGCACCATTGCCGGGACAAAATGGTTCTCTACGCTTGATTTGCAGAGGGGTTACTGGCAGGTTGAAATCGCAGAGAAAGACAAACAGAAAACTGTATTTGGCGTTAATGGCGGAATCTGGCAATTCAACGTTATGCCATTCGGTCTTTGCAACGCCCCTGCTACATTTAGGAGACAAATGGAGCGTGTATTGAAGGGGCTTCAAGAGAATTCGTGCTTGATATACTTGGACGATATTATAGTCATGGCAAAAACCTTTGGCGAGCATCTTAAGAAATTGAAGGATGTTCTCCAGCAACTATCAGCTGCCGGCTTGAGACTTAATTTGAAAAAGTGCAACTTTTTCTAGCGTGAAGTGAAATATCTGGAGCATCTTGTTACGGCGGATGGTATATCAACAGATGACGACAAAGTCCAAGATGTAAAAGATTGGCCGCGTCTTCTTAACCTACACGAACTAAGCAGATTTCTTGGTTTATGTACTTATTACAGACTATTCGTTCCAAATGATGCCAGCACAGCTGCCAGCTTACATTAATTGACACAGTAAGGCCAAACGTTTCAATTGTGCGATGCTCAAGAGAAATCATTCCAGAAACTGAAAGGACTGCTATGTACAGCCCCTCTTTTAGCAAACCCTGTTCTAGACGAGGAATTCGAAGGTGTCTTGTCGCAAGAAGTCAATGGTCAATAAAAGATCATCGGTAGTATCCGGTAGTAGCCGCACGTTGTCTAAACCTGAAAAAAATTATTGCGTAACGAGAAGAGAGTTGCTGGCAGTTGTAGAAGCCATAAAACACTACCAAAAGTATCTATATGGCCAGCATTTTCTGCTAAGGACTGGCCATTCAGCTCTCCGATGGTTTTTTTTCAAGCCGCTGGATAGAGCCGCTTCAAAACTACTATTTCAGCATTGAGCATAGAAAGGGTGGAAAACACAGTAATGCTGATGCCCTATCACGGCGACCGTGCAAAATTGAATGCAGGCATTGCTCAAAGGCTGAATCTAAGGAAAGCATCGTGGATGTTGTTACACGCGCCTATCACAGCTTGAGGATATTTTCTGGGCACCGGCTAGCTTCGTCGACATCTCTGGGGAGGTCCCAACCCTATATCCTCGCCCTAGGCCCGTGGACAATAAAAAAACAATAACATCAAATACAAAAAAAAAAAACATTACTTACACCTGCACTTTCACATTCCATTTGTTTTGGGAGATCGTTCTTTGACCTCCTGCCGCCCGCCCTACCTTGGTCAACATTACAGCGTAATTGGGTGACCCCACAAACCCGCCCATATCACCTAACTTACCATTTTACATCCCCCTCAACAATTACTTTAACGCATCATAATTTAAAATTTTAAACAATCACGATATAAACATTTTTATTATAATAAAACTAAGACTAATCTAACTTTAAGTATTTTTTTCCTAATATCTATTTTATATTGCTGTTTGTCTCTTATTACAACGTTATTTAAGAAATGTTGTTATGGATATGAAAATTAATAAAACGAATGGGCTTTTTCGACCAAAAGCTCGACGATCGTAGAACCCTCAAAGACTTATTGAAACCTTTCTGACTAGTTAGCTAATTTAAAGCCCTTTAATAATAATTCCCCATGACCTGGCCTAAAGGAGCTCGCTTAGGTAAGTTCTACGGGTAAGTATTTGTCAGTTTCAAACAAAAGTGAAACCAAAAACTATGATTAAATAAAAAAATTTCTATCTTTGGGGGCCCTATCACAGAATTTCTTTCAGTGTGTAAATCAAATATGATGTCAAAATAATATCAAAATTAAAATATAAATAAAAAGTGAAAATTTATAATAAATTAAATAATTAAATAAAAAAAAACTAAAGTTTGAACATAAAAAATCATATTAACATAAATACATGAACTTAATTAATAAACATATTCGTCATGATGATAGTTGTGGCTCGTTTTGTTAATTATGTCGGCTTGCTTGTTTGTACTGCCAAGATTTTGTCGCATCAGTCTCGCTGATTATTTGTATCATGCGTGCCAACACAGGTGGAATGATGCGATGTAGAAGTTGCGTTTGTGTGTAAATGCATGTGTGAGTACCAAACAGATGCCCCACAAGATGGTAAATATGCGTTCAAACCGGGAAACACATAAATTAGAGCCAAACATAAATATATGTGGATGACCGCAAACACACAAAAAAAAGCAAGACTAAGTAAGAATTTTGGGAATTTGTTGTGGTGCTGAGGTTTTGGTCTCACGGACATGTATATATTGGTGATTCAACCACTTTGTTACAAAAATTACAAAGTGGTAATGCCAGTGGCCGACAAACGGAGTTCCTCCACTGAATAGCGTCGGTAATGATGGACTCTCCGAAAGACGGTCTTTAATACTTCTTTTATTCAAATTCTCGGCCACATTAAACTTTGGAAAGATTAAATAGAACGCTCCTACCTTACTTCTGCAACAAACGCTGGTTACGGCATGGATTCTGGGGGTACCACGATATAGAAATCACTGCCAATATTTTCCTGGATAACCTTTCCACTAGATTTATTCCGTCGCCTCCTGAAAACAGGGAAAATTTTCATATTGGGCACACAAAAAAAAACTAACTCCAATAAATTTACTTTTTGCAATCTCAGGGGCTTTAATTATTTAAAAAAAAATCTGACGTAAGACTCTATCCTTAAAAACAAATACCACCCGACTATAAAAGAAAAACACTTTATCTTTAAATTTACTGGCACATATTAACGTCACTTTTTTCACACTTACTTTAAGATCACTATTAATCTGTGCCTGTTCAGTACCACACTTTTCACAACTAATGGCATTTTTCCCCTTTCTATGCCCTTTTATAGACCAGTGTTGAAACAATGGCGATTTTTCCAGGGCCGACATATTGGACGCTATCCGACAGTTCTATTTAATATTCTCATCATCGTTGTTATATTTGGCCTTTTCTAATAATTCGCCTCGGTTTTAAATAATTCTCTCTCATAGCCGCATAGAATTTATGAATGAATCAACCTACTCCACGTCCTTATCAACCGTACCCTATGGATCCCACTTACTACCAACAACTTACTAGGAGTAGTAATGAGTGGCAACATTGTGCGATAATGCCGTGCCGCTGTCAAACTAACCCAAATGTCATCATCGATTCCCTCATTAACACGCAGCCGTCAGGGAGTAAACAACAAAGACTATGGGATTGTACAAGATAGTCGGAATGCTTGTTCTTCTTTTCTAAAAACCCTCACAGTTAAGGTTCATACTTGTGTAAAACAGTTGTTCTTTTTTTACTTGCGGTATGATGTTTTCATTCGACAATTTTTCCATTTAATAAAAAAAAAATAGTCGTTTAATTTTGCCAAAATTTAAGAAAAATTTAATTTGTATATTATACACACATTTTCAACACAATTGAGCGTAATTTTGGTAATAATTTGCAAATTATTTTTGTATTTACGAAGGAACAAAAAGAGGAATTGGTTAAAATGCTGCATTCGACAACCACCCTGGAAGGGGTGTGCAAACAGCTCTTCCAGATCCCTCCAGCAACCATAAGAGAATAGGGGCTGGAAATTAATCGTAGTTTTGGGGCCGCCACGAAGGCGTAAAGGCCCACCCTTAAGGCCACCCCACGCAAAAATTTCTTTGCATGTGGCAGGTGGAAATGGTCTGCGGCGAGACTACGCAACAATGTCCGACTAATGAAGATTGGGCGGTAGAACAGCGAAAAGAACATTCTAAACAAGATAATTCTGGCAAAGCCAAAAAAATAAAGGACCAACCCTTAAGGAAATCCCACCAGAAAGCCCTCTTCTGAAAACATATTGGGCTCAATGGGACAGTCTGTTTTTCATAAATGGGTGTCTGTATCGAAAATGGGAAAGCGAAGATGGAAAGAGCAGCCAAAATCTAATTATTGTTCCAAATTCCAAAATCAATGATATATTAGCAGAGTTCCGCGATGGCCCAAGTGGAGAACACCTTGGAATAACAAAGACAGCCGAAAAGGTGAAGCAACGATTCTACTGGGTTGGATGCCAAAAATCTATTGCCGAATGGGTAGCCAATTGTGAAAGGTTTATGAAGGCTAAAGGTCCAACACGGAAAGTCGAGGTTACAGGCAACAGTATAATTCGGGAGCTCAGTTTGAAAGGATAGCAGTGGATGTGGCTGTACTATTCCCAATTAGTGACTTAAAAAACCGTTAAGTCCTAGTGGTCATGGACTATTTCAGCAAATGGCCAGAGGTGTATGCCTTCCCGAATCAAGAGGCAAAGACAATTGTGAATGTTTTCAGCAAAAATTGGATATGCCGCTATGAAGTTCCTTCGGAGATTCATTCTGATCAGGGCAGAAATTTTGAGTCTGCAATTTTTAAAGAAATTTCGAGTCTGCAATTTTTAAAGAAATGTGTGACTCATATTGAATCAGGAAAAGCAGAACAACGCCTTTACATCCGCAATTCGACGGCATGGTGCAAAGGTTCAATTGCACCCTGGAAGAACACCTACGGAAAGTGGTAGATAAAGGCCAGGAAAACTGGGATTTGCACATACCGAAATTTTTGCTGTCATATAGATCTGCAGTGCACGATTCCACATCTCAGACACCGGCCAAAATTTTATTTGGAAGCGAGTTAAAATTGCATGGTGATTTGGCAAGTCAGACCATTTTGAAGTCTATGAAACAGATGTTCAGGACACCTTTCCTAAAGTTCACGATTCAGTTCGTCATCGAATAAAAATGGTCAGTAATCGAATGAGGGCAAGATACGACCGTGGGACAATTACTAAAGGCTTCCAAGAAGGACAACTGGCATTATTTTTAAACCCAGAACTAAAGAAGGACTATGTCCGAAATTGCAAACAAATTGGGAAGGCCCATAGAAAATCATCAAGAAAATAAATGACGTCGTAGTGGCAGTTACCCAATGACAAAATGTTAAGTGCACTATTTATCAAAATCAGTCATTAGTGCAACTCCGATTTGGTGTATGTTACTAGTTCGCACCATTTTTCGTTGTTTGTGTGGGTTATGGTTCTTAACTATAACGCTACACTATCTGGTAATTATGTCATCGTCGCACCCATGACATAACTACCAGGTAGTGTACCGTAAACAGCTGAGTACAATTTTTCCTCGCGAAGTGCACTATCTGTCAACGAGTTTTGATCGAGTGTGTGTGTTATAGTTAAGAACACTCAATACTGCACTCAATATTTTGTTGTTGGCCAACTGCCACGACCTCTAAATGATATATTCATATATTCATTATTGGTTGCACCCCTAACTTAAATGTTCAATAGATGCGAGTGATGTGAGTAAAACGTCTACAGTAAAAAACGTAACAGCATAAATTGTGTATTGCTAAGATTATATTGTGTTCCCTTTCACACATATATGTAATGCAAAAAGATGCGCGAATGAGTCAAATATACGTCTAGCTTCTGTCACATATAGACACAAAGTGGCGTGGATCGCTACATTAGATATATTTTTTAATATAATATTAAAGTTAAACAAATTTAATGCGAAAAATTTTGCGCTGAAATAGAGTAATATAGAAAAATGTCGTATGTGAACAAATCGAATGGATAAATGCCACATGCAACAATTTGGAGGACATTGTAAGATCTAAACATGGTATTTATGAACACATATTATTAATATTAATTTATTTTAATACTTTATAATCCATATATATTGACTTGGGCGCTGAGGATGGAAGATAATACATATGGATCTAGATTTTGTGGTATTCCCCATACCTACCTCTTTGGCCTGCTATCACTCTCCTATCACTTTCTCCCGGTTACCTTACTTTACTTTACTTTAATTGGCTATTACAGAATATTTCTTCCACTAGCCGAACGTAGAAAAGCGTTCCAAGCGCCTCGATCTTCTGTGCTCATTCTAAAATCTCTGACACCAAGTTTCGAGATGTCTCCCACAACTTGATCTTTCCATCGGGCTATTGGTCTTCCCGGTTTACGTGTACCACCGTGTTTGCCTTCAAAAAACTTCTTTGCTGCAGCTTCTTCATCCATTCTGACAACATGACCTAGCCAACGTAGCCGTTGTATTTTGATGCGTGTAACTATGCTATCGTCGTCATACAGCTCATACAGCTCGTGGTTCATACGTCGCCTATATTCTCCGTTAACGCAAACTGGTCCATATATTTTACGAAGAATCTTTCTCTCAAATACTCCAAGCACTGCCTCATCTGCTTTCACAAGTACCCATGCTTCGGAACCATATAACAGCACGGGTAGTATCAGTGTCTTGTAAAGTGTAGTCTTCGTCTGTCGAGAGGTGGCCTTGTTTCTAAACTGCTTACTTAGTCCAAAGTAGCATCTGTTTGCCAGTATTATACTTCGCTTTATCTCAAAACTGGTGTCATTCGTTTCGGTTACGGCGGTGCCGAGGTAGATAATGTTACTGACTATCTCAAAGTTGTGATTCCCAATTTTCTCCATGTTCTTTATCTGCTCGGTTGTACAATGTTTTTTGGGAGTGGAGACCATCCATTTCGTCTTATCTCCATTTACTGCCAGACCCATTTTCACTGACTATCTTTCCATTCTTTCAAAGACTGCAGTTACTACTTCCGGTGACCGACCTATGATATCGATATCGTCGGCATAAGCAAGTAGCATGTGCTCTCTTGTGATTAGTGTGCCATATCTATTCACTTCTGCATCTCGTATAATCTTCTCCAGCAGGATATTAAATAGATCACACGGTATTAAATGGTTCGGAGAGATTCTTTCCTATTCCTACTGAGGAATGCGTATCAGCAAGTGTCATCCTGCAGAGTCTTATTAATTTTGCAGGGATACCAAACTCAGACATCTCTTGAAATACCTTTGAACGTAAAGGAGTATCGAAGGCGGCTTTGTAGTCAACAAAGAGGTGGTAGGTGTTGATTTGTCCTAAGGTCTAAAGCCGGTTTTAATCTTTCACACAGTACGCTCGAGAGTATCTTGTATGCGATGGGGAGGAGACTTATTCCTCTGTAGTTGGCACATTCCGTCTTGTCTCCTTTCTTGTGTACGGGACATAGTATGCTGAGGTTCCAATCATCGGGTATGCTTTCTTCTAGCCGGATTGCGCAGATAAGCTGATGCATACGCCTTATCAGCGTGTCGCCTCCGGTCTTAAATAGTTCAGCGGGTAACCCGTCGGCTCCTGCTGCCTTGTTGTTCTTTAGTCGGGTTACTGCTACTTGGACCTTATTCTGACTAGGAGATAAACATTCTATACCATCATCAGGGATTGGTTCTGCGGTATCCTCTTCGTCGCCAATATCGGACACTAGCAGTTGGGTAAAATGTTCTTTCCATATCCTCAGCATGTTGTGTGTGTCAGTTACCAGATTTCCTTCTTTGTTTCTGCAGAAGGATGTGCCTGCACCAAAGCCATCGGTTTGGTGTTTAATTCTTGGTAAAACTTCCGGACTTCATTCTGACTCCTGTATATCTCAATTCGCTCGCACTCACGTCTTTCCATTTCCTTCTTCTTTCTGCGGAATAGACGTTTCTCCTCTCCTTTTCTGCCGATACCTGGCACGTTGCTACTGATTGCAGGATTGCTCTATATGCCGCATTATTGGCTTCAGTAGCATCTCGACACTCTTGGTCGTACCATGGGTTTTTTGGAGGAGGCTTTCGGTACCCAAGTACGGATTTCGAGGCATTTTCCATGGAGTGGGCAATAGTTTGCCACTGCGCCATTATAGCATCGGAACTGCAACAAGGTAATGATCCGAATCTATATTCGCTCCACGGATCGATCGTACATCTAACACGCTATATGAATGCCTTCCATCTATCACAACGTGATCAATTTGGTTTCTCGTGTTTTGATCGGGTGACAGCCATGTGGCTTTGTGGATATTTTTATGTTGAAATCTGGTGCTACTAACTACCATGTTTTTTGCCGCGGCGAAATCTATCAGCTTCAACCCATTACTGGACGTTATCTCGTGGAGGCTAAACTTTCCGACTGTTGAACCAAAAATTTCTTCCTTCCCTATTTTCGCTTTAAAATCTCCCAGAAAGATTTTAATATCATGGGCGGGGCAGCGGTTATATTCTCTCTCTAGGCGCTCGTAGAAAATATCCTTGGTCTGCTCGCCTTTGTCTTCCGTCGGGGCATGGGCACAAATAGGACTGATGTTGAAGAATTTGGCTTTTATGCGGATTGTGGCTAGCCTCTCATCCACCGGAGTAAAGCTGGAGACTAGGTGTTTCAGTCTTCGACTAACCACAAATCCTCAGCCAAATTTATGCCTCGTGTTATGGCAGCTATAGTATAGTTCGTCACCGTTTGGTGTTGTAGTGGCGGCATTCCCAGTCCATCGCACTTCCTGTAAGGCGGTTATGTCTGCCTTGTACTTCTCTAATACATCCGCCAGCGCGTATACTGCACCTTCTCTATAAAGAGTGCGGACATTCCAAGTGCAGATCCGCAAATCATGGTCCTTTTTTCGTTTGCGTGGGTCGTCAACGTTGGGGGGATCTGTTTTTACTATTCCTTTGTTTTTCATAGTAGTTCTATGTTTTCCGGGGGCGGGTTACTGGCCCAGCGCCCCAACCGTATGGGTTTGTGGGATTGCATGTATCCCTCGTTATGGCGAGCCGCTTGCTCCAAGATCCGACGCTTGCCGCCAGCCGTCCCTAACCTGGGAACAGACGCTGATGTTGGCCATTGGTTATTTGAAGGCGCCAATAACTCGCCTTGACGTCTCGAGTATCATTGGCACTCAGTATTTAGTTAAGAGCCAGTGCCACCTGACTCCTCACTGAGACTCTCCTCTCGAAAATCGCTGACTGCCCGCGGCCGCATTTGCAGCTACTCCGCATAAAAACGGAGCTTTCCACCATCCCGCAACCTGTGGACGCGTCCGGTAGCTTTCAGCTAAGCTTCCCGTGATAACGATGGGCACCACACAAGTCGGAGCTCAAAGTTCCAGTCTGTGTGGTGTTCATAGTCATCCCGTATCGGCCGGGTGTGTAATACATATCCCAATATACTTCAGCTTTTTTACGACGTGCTCTGTTATAAAATCTGCGGATCTCTTTCCCAATATTGCGAATTTCCACGGTCATCCAGAGTTTTTAATGGGACGATTTCCTAAGGGCAACTATCTGTGAAAGACTCCACTAGTGCAGTCGTAATCCTATTTACATTGTCGTCATTCTAAGCTTGGACAATTTAAATTATTTGGCCTAAGTCTTCTTCTGTGTAGTCATCCGAATTTTGACTAGTTGGTTTTTAACCTATTTTGGAAGCTTGTCCGATTCGGCGTTGGCCGTGCTATTTTAAACCTAATGTAGTGATGGCCAGAGAAGGAGTGCTCCCTAATTTTATTAACAAATGTAGCGGTGTAACCAATATTAAGTGTTTTTTGGTCGTTAGTATTCAATAATTCTACCAGAGCTTGGTCCCGCTTATTAATGTTGGCGCCCTATTAGTAACTCATCTTAGTGGACGTAAGACCTCAAATCGGCAGATCAGAATATATGGTGGCTATATAGATGTAGTCCGATATAACCCATCTTCGAACTTAACCTCCTTATGGAAAAAAACGAATTTGTGCAATGTTTTAGCTAATTATCTCCAGACATTACTAGATCGTCTTAGGTTTTTACGACGACCAAAAATATACATTTATACTTTGCAGGGATTAATATCTGCATCCAATTTTCAAACTAACCTAACCAACTTTGTAGGGTGGAAATGGATATTTCGATGTATTGCAAACGGAATAACAAAATGAATATATCCCCATAATTAGGTGGTGGGTATAAACAAAATAATAATAGGAATTCTTATCAAAAGGTTGTAATTAGTTATGAATTGTATTCTTGTTTTTTTTAACTTAAAATTTAAGAGGGAAAATTAATGGTTACTTCTCATTCACATGCTTAATTGCAATATACGTTTCGTTAATAGAAGCTTTAGGATCTAAAAATGGTTCGCGGAGAGAGAAAGTTTTTGAAAAATAAAAAAGAAGCATACTAAAAACCATAGGTTAGGTTGGAAAGAGGGTGCGGATATTAATCTGTGGATCCTCTTTCATTTTTTATTAACTGCCCGTTTAATATTTTTCTTTGCTGTAAAATCTTTTCACACCATCAACTATTTTCGGAAGTACGCGGCAATGATTTTTTTACATACGTGCAACCCAAGCTGCATTTGAGTTTGTATTCATATTTTCTAACATCAAGAATTATTGGTTTGTGGGGATTTTGACCATGGTGAAGCCTACAAACATCAACACATTTGTAATAAACAAAAAATTAACAATTTGAACAGAAAAAAAATTATTGGGTTGCCCAAAAAGTAATTGCGGATTTTTTAGAAGAAAGTAAATGCATTTTAATAAAACTTAGAATGAACTTTAATCAAATATACTTTTTTTACACTTTTTTTCTAAAGCAAGCTAAAAGTAACAGCTGATAACTGATAGAAGAAAGAATGCAATTACAGAGTCACAAGCTGTGAATAAATTTGTCAACGGCGATTATATGAAAAAATGCGCAAATTACTTTTTGGGCAACCCAATATTTTCCTTTTAATTTCACTGCTTATTTACTAATACAAACAACAGAGCAACTACCAAAAAGTGCTTGCCGAAAAATCCCACTTTTAGCAACTGGCATTAGCAACTTCAATTGAAATCCATAATGCAAATTTGTCACCTGCAACGCAATTGAACTAAGGTTGTCATCCATAACCGACCCATAAATTGTGAAAAAAAACTTGTTTGCTCTTACTGTCCTATGCACATAAATGCAAAACAGTACTTATACACCAAACAATGCATAGTGTGACTACAACAACACCACCAACAACAAAGAATGCACGTTCATCACCTCATTTTTACAATTTTATAATTTTTATGGCACGGCTAACTTTTGACGGAAAAATAGGAAAATTGTTATAGTTTTCGTAAGCAGTCTATTTCAATTAACAATCTGTTTGCAAATCACAAAATGCACAGTCAGCTTCGGTAAAAAATAAAAAAACTATTTTTGTAATATCGAATATCTCTATAACAGTAACAGTCTTAGGGTCTAAGAAGTACTTTCCAACAAGTGAAAAAGTTTGGAAACTGGTCCACAACGAATATTTCGCAGCGCAAACAAAATAGCTATGAAATTTTGCATGTCATCTAATAAACACCTTCTCGCCCTACATTGTAAATTTGATAAAGGTATTGGAAGTCTTCCAAGTGTGAATTTTACCGAGAATGTTTGGAGTCCACATTGGGCAGTTATTCTGCCCATATTATAGAGTTATCATTATATCAAATTCGTGCTGCACTCCATTCTACTCTCAAATATATTCCTTTTGAGTCGCATATTGACTTATTTGTGGAAAGAAAAGCGTCACTTAGACTTGAGCACAAATTTTGATGTCTTATTCGTAATCCACTCCCAAATACCTTTCGTTTGAGTTCATATAGACATGGTCGGCTAATATACTCGTTTTGGGGTACTTGGGGGTGGAGCGACCTACCATTACTTGGACCTTATTTTTTATGCCATATTTGTAATCTACAGGCGACTACTTTCCGCCCCTTCAATTTTTGCGAAAATTTCAAGGTAATCGGTTCAGCCGTTTTCGAGTCTATGCGGAACAAACAAACAAACCGACAACCAAACAAACAAATTCAATTTTGTATATAAGATAACAAATGCGTCAATTGTTATTTCGAAGTAGAAAAATTTTGAATGAAAAGTTCAAAATTTTTAATTTAATATCAGCAGACTAATTTTTCTAGGTGAACGATCCGAAATATATATATTTTGTACTGTCGGAAATTGATATTTCGATGTGTTGCAAACGGAATGACTAAATGAAAGGAAAGATATGTGCAAATGCTAGATCTCAAGCATTTTTTTTTTTGAAAAAACATGACCAACAATTTTTATAACCACCACCATAGGATGGGGTATACTAATCTAGTCATTTCGTTTGTAACACCTCGAAATATTGATCTAATACCCCATGAAGTATTTACTATATTTTGGATCGTCTCGACATTTTGAGTCCATCTAGCCAAAATTAATTAGTTAATATTTCAATGGCATTATGTGCTAAATCGAGTTGTTTGGTTTTTGTAATATATGATGCTTGCAAGTAGCTCATCTGCCAAGAAAGCAATCACTTCGATTTTGTTCATAATACCGACGAAATAAAACCGCGAATTCCCGGCAGTTGTAGTCGAATATTCAAGTTCGGTGTAAAAAAATAAATGTTTAAATAAAAATATGAATAATTTTCATTGCACGCTTACCTTTTCTTCCAACAGCTAATCGAGAAATGATCGAGATTCCTCAGGAATATAAAGGCATAAATGAATATACCATCACATAACGGTTCTTGTGCCGTGATGGTCATCTATATTTTCTTTAAGTATTCAGTGTTTAGTATTTGGTACTCAATAGCATCAGTGTTTTGTTACTCCCTACAGCGTATACAAATAGCAAAACTACGGTTGGCACTACGGTTGTATAGATGGGATCATAATAAGCGTTTGATGTGCCATGCAGTTTACACGACACATCATGTTGCATAGTCATAATATTGTGTTTAGCAGAGCGTTTGATGCATGACATAATTACCAGGTAGTGTACCATAAAAAGCTGAGTAAATTTTTTTTTCGTGAATTGCATTATTTGTCAACTAGTTTTGGTTGTGTGTGTATTATAGTTAAGAACCAATGCATACACAAACAACCAAAAATGGCACGAACTAGTAACAAACTCAAAATCAGAGTTGCAATTATCACTGATTTTGACAGATAGTGCACTCAATATTTTGTTGTTGGGCAACTGCCACTACCTGCAAATGAATAATATATCTTGGTTTGATATGCCATGCAGTTTGGATAAGCGTTTGATGTGTCTTGTAGTTTACACGGCATATCATGTTGCATAGTCATAATACCTTGTTTAGCGGAGTGTTCTGTTCAGCTTTCCGAATTTTTGCGAAATACTTTCACCAAAATATTATAATATTTTATACCCACCACCGTCTGTAACACCTCGAAATATTCTGAACACCTCGAAATAGCTGAAGTTTTGCACATAATGTTCTGTTACGACCTCCAAATCGGTTTATAACCTGATAAAGCTCCCATCATGGCAAAACAATTAAAGGTGGTCTCATTTGTACAACAACCACAAATCATATGGAGCAATCCGCCATTTTGCCATCAAGCTTATCGACGGGTTGCCAACACACGAGAAAAAAATGACAACAAAAAAAAATGCAAACAAAAATCTGACATCGTTATACCGTCAAACCTGGTCGGCTGTTAATAGCTGTTTGCGTGAGACCACCTTGTTAAATCCGCCTTGACCTCCCATATAAACCGGTCTCCCAATTTGAATTCTTGAGCCCTTAGAAGCCGCAATTTGTGTCCAATTTGGCTGAAATTTTGCATGCGGTGTTCTGTTATGACTTCCAACAAGTGTTTTAAATACGGCCCAAATGCATTCTCGGTATTAAGATATCAGATTTTTGTATGCATTCTATTTGCTGTTATCTTCTTTTTCGCATTTTTTTCTTCATGTACGCACACGTACTATACACACACAATTTCTATGCTGTGTAGGCAAAATGTTAATTAGCTTGATGGTAAGATGATGATGATTTTCCCATAAAGTTTTTATGTTGTTGTACAAATGAGACAACCTTTAAGACTGCACATCATGATCGTAGTCATCGCGTGTACGTGTTGATTACAGCTTTTGCCAAAAACGGTATATTGATTTATTTTCTTTGATTTTATTTAATTTTTTGCGTTTTACTTCTCATTTTACAACTTAATTTGGCAGAACATGTTTTTCAATATTTGTCAATTAACACATTTCTGTGTAATTAATTGACAGATATTAAAAAACATTTTATAAATTAAGTTCTAAAATGAGAAATTAACTATGAAAAATTAAATAAAATCAAAGAAAAGAAAAAAATCGATGTACCGTTTTTGGCAAAAGCTGTACACTTACACATAACATGACATAATTACCAGGTAGTGTACCGTGAACAGCTGAGTACAATTATTTCTCGCGAAGTGCACTATCTGTCAACAAATTTTGGTGGTGTGTGTGCGTATTATAGTTAAGAACCACAACACACAAACAATGAAAAATGGCGCGAACTAGTGACATCCCTGCAAAAATTTTCTATCGTGCGAGTCACTAAATCTGCACTCAAGGAAGTTGAAAACAATCTCAGGCGATATAATTTTTTACTCTAAATTAGTGTAAAATAGGAACGGGAGAAAACTTGCCACCATGAGTGACTAAATAAATAGGGAAATTCGATTATCGGCGTCATTAATACAAATAAAATTTGTTTGCCTAATGTTTTGTTTAGCCTGTTATAGTGAATGTTTTTTTTCATTTATCTTTATAAATTAATTATTTCTTGTTTAAATCGAGATTAATATTTGAAGATTTTATTTGCAATGATTCTCCCTGACTGGGATTTGAATAGTCAACCTTACGATTGTGAGGCGTATGACATCCCTCCGCGCTAAGCGCCTTTCTTCATTACAGAAGGCTAAGTAAACATACATTCCCTTGTGTGGGGTTTTTTGACTTGGCGTCCAAAGCAACAACAAAAAATCTATTTTTAAATTTGTTACAATAACAGTTGACTATAAGAAACTAATTAGCGAAACATGAATGATAGAATTCCGATAGTAATGTATTTTGTTGTTTTCAATCATGAAATCTCTACAAACTATCATACAAAAGGGCCTAAAAAGTGACTATTCTGAGAGGGAGTGAGAAAGTCGCTTCCAAATGTTTGGAGGGATACATAAAGTCAGAGTTGCACTAATCACTGATTTTGACAGATAGTGCACTCAATATTTTGTTGTTGGGCAACTGCCACTACCTGTAAATGAATATATCTTGCTAGGAATAGATACCAAACATTATATGATATTGAACAAGAACTTCGTTCAACAGCTTGTCAAGAATTATAACAACAACGGCAGAGCCGAATCGTATATACCCTATCCTTTATAGGCAAACAATGGATAAGCATTGCTATGCTATTGAATATATTGTATATCAGGTTATGGACGGATTCGGGAGATCGGTTTTATATAGGAGCTATATCAGGTTTTGGACCGATTCAGCCAATACTTAGCACGTAATTTGGAAGTCAGGAGAATTCATTATGCAAAATTTCAGCCAAAACGGATAATTGCGCTTTTTACAGGCTCTAGAAGTCAAAATCAGAGATCGGTTTATATGACTGCTATATCAGGTTATTAACCGATTTGACTCATTCTTGGGACAGTTGTTGGAAGTATATACAAAACACCTTTTATAAATTTCAGCTCAATTGCATAGTACATTACACAATTTTAAACTTATTAACTGGATTGAAACATAGGTATAGTGAAATTAAAAAAAGCCCCTTGCCAAAAGCACAAAAAACAAAAGTTCGTATCAAATTTACATATGAGTACGAGGGCAATTCCATTGACACATTCATATCAGTTCCGGGTGAATCAACTATGCTTATAGTCGTCGACCCAGGATTCACAAATAGGTTAGGTTACATGCGAAAACTTAAAGTGGATAGGCCCCATGAACAATATTAAGGGTGTCAAATCTGCCGATTGAAAATGTCATCATGAAGGAGAAAACGTAAACAAAGAATGGATGTAAAAAGAGTTGGAATCCTCAATGCCAAGAACTAAAAAAAAATGTTTGTCGGCTGATCGCTTGGCTAAACCTCTCATCTCATCTTGGGTACCAGGTTAGAATAATGTGTACTGAAAAATGATTCAAATTAATAAACATATATGTAGAAAAAAGAAATTACACACAACTCGAGAGAACAACTGCCGTAAGCCGTTTGGGCTGGGCGATGATCAATCAGTCAGATACGCAACTTTATTAAATTTTAATAGATAACCCATTGTTCTCAATGAAAAAACGGATACAACCAAAATATATTCATTTACAGGTAGTGGCAGTTTACCGACAACAAAATATTGAATGCACTATCTGTCAAAATCAGTGATTAGTGCAACTCTGATTTGTTGTTGGCATGCGTTGACGCAAGGGACATGCATCCACCCGTAAGCCGAACATCACTCATTGTGAATACATATGGTGTAACAGAACTGATTCGCGATTGAGATTGCCAGCTGCGATTGTGCGGCAAGAAGAAGACCAACACATGGACAGGTCTGTGTTTGTATTGTTATATATCTACATATTGTTGTTATGTGTTTAATGAAGACAGGCAAAATATTAACAAGCCGAATGAAGGGAAAAACAAGTCCCAGAACGACGGCTTAGGTTGAAGCCCTATAAAAGACTTCGAGGAGCTGAATCGCTTATAAATCTCCGGTTAAGCTTCAAAGTCGTGGTCGTGTCTCAACATAAATTATTGTCAATGTAAAACTGTATTAAAGTGCTAGTGCTAAAATCTTTTCCTTTTTTTTCAAAGTTGGCTCGCCCCAAAGTGAAGTCCTTTGCAAAGAAAAATCCTTTCAAAGCAGATTATAAATTTTATTTGTTAATTTTTTGACACATTTAACACACCCAGTGTTAATACAAAGTGTAAGTAGAAGTAAAGTGTGACATTAGACAAATTAAAAAATAGTTGGTTTTGTTTGGTTGTCGTTTGTGTCTGTGCAGGTAACATCCAATCATCCAGCGGTTATTATCATGCTCCCAGGAGGAGTGAATGAACCCTTCCGAAAATCCAGGGTTTGGCCAAGAGCTGTAAAAGAGAGGATACCGTTAGAAAATAAATTTATTGAAATCAACATTAATTCCTGGGATTCCAGAAATATATCCCGGGTATTCATTTCAAGTAGCTATGTTTTGAGGTAATACCTGTCTTGTGTTTGTGTCTGTCCCACTGGGGAATGAGATTGGTGTTATGTGTAAAGCCCAAGAATCCTGCAAAGAAAAAATAAAATAAGAATATTGATTAAAAAAAGAATTTATTATTATAACCTAGAATTTATTATTATAACCTAGAAAAGAAAAAAAAAATAAAAAAAGGATTCTACAAAACAAAGTAATTTACTTCTAAAAAAATAAAGCGGAGAAAAAAAGAATATCAAAAAAAGAGCAATTTAGAATTAGTTAGGGTTCAGAAAAAAATCGTTTTTTTTTTGTTGTGATGTCTGTGAGTTTTAAAACAATACTGGTGTTAATGATTGAGTCAGGTCTATGTCGTATGTTTTAGGTTAAGTGTCAAAACAAAATAATAAGACAAAAAAAACAAATAAAACGAAAAGTTTTAGTTTTTGTGTTTAGTAGTAGAATTTTGAAAATAAATGCTTTTTAATGTTAAATGTTAATATAATAATGTTTTTAATATGGGAAAGATGGTTGCATAGGTTGGTTGTGAGGTGAACTAAACGGTGGAAAGTGGAGTCCTCGAAAGAAATACTTCTAGGATCAGGAGGATTTTGCCATTTTCCTCACTATATCGGCGAAATTTTGGCTGAAAATCGGCGGAATAGTAGTACTCTGTTCATTGGTTTCAATGGTTCATATTTCTTTATTTATTTGAGAAAAATATAAAACATAGAGAAAACAATAAGTGCAGATAAAGAAACGTGTCTTGGTATGGAAACAAAAACATTTGATTGCTGTCAAATTTCGCTTGCGAAACAATTACAAATTTCAGCGGCTATTCCAAAAGCAGAATAGAGTACCAACCCTTAAGGCTGGAACTATATTCGTTTTTCGCGATATCTTTCGCCGATTATTTTTTTGAGATAATAGTTTTTAAAGCAAAAAGACTTGTTGATTTCGTTCAGCAGGACATTTCCTCATCACTTATGGTAAAATTGTAATTAAATTGTTATTTTATCATAGTTATTTTCGTAATGTTAAAAAAAGTAATCGCGAAAAAAGGGTTTGCAATGGTGAAAAACAAACTTAGTACCTGCCCTTAATTGACATTCTAGTTTTTGTTTGCTTTATCATGTGTATCAACCACAAGATCAAAAGATTTATGATTATAAACGTGTAAATTATAATTTCAAACGATAAAAAAAGTGAAAAAGATATCAATCCAAACAAAACATTTGACGTTCTAGTGTGATTTGCATATAATTCTGGAATTCGAAAACTTCATCAGCAGTGTTAATGACTTTACTTGTATAAACTTCTAGGTTATAATGATGAAAATACAACGTTAAAATTAATTTGAAGATAAATTGTTAAACAACTTTTATTTTTAAAACCACTTTGACATTTGCATTTACGGCCTTTGCCAAACAAGGTAGTTTTTTTCGGGGTAGTTTTTTGTTGGTGAGTTAATGACACTACCTCTTTCTTGTATCATAGATGTTGCCTTTGGTGTGTGTTGTTGTTTGACTCATGGGGCTCACTTGCCCAACAACAACGAAATCAACTATACAACCCTGTGGCGATGGTGGTGCGAATTCCCACTAGGCAGTCAAATTTCTGGACACTTTCTAATTGACATTTTAGTTTTTATTTGCATTATCAAGATCAAAAGATTTATGATTAAAAACGTGTAAATTATAAATTAAAACAATTAAAATGTGAAAAAAGAAACAAAATGTAAAAAAAATTTCAAATTCAAACCAAGCACTTGACCATGGCGAAACTGTTAATGGTGGTCTCATTTATGCAACAACCACAAATCATATGGTGCGATTCGCTATTTTGCCATTAAGCTAATCGACGGTTTGCCAACACATACAAAGAAATGTGCGTACATACAGATGCGTACATAAGCAGAATGCGACAAAGAAGATGACAACAAAGAGAATGCGAAGAATAATCTGGCATCTTAATACCGTCAAATCTGGCCGACTGTTAACAGCTGTTCGCGTAAGACCACCTTGTTAAATCCGCCTTGGGATTTGACGTTCTAGTGAGATTTGGAAACAACTCTGGCGTTGGACAATTCCATCAGCTGGCCAAGTTAGCCAACCTTCTTAATTCAACCATGGTTTGATTTTTGTTTGTGTTCTGGCAAAGAATAGACTCCATCAGATTTCGCAAGAGGCTTAAGAGAGGAGAAAAAGGAATTGAGGAAACATCATGACGGTTTTAAAAAGGTGGTCTTGCGCGAACTGCTGTTAACAGCCGGGCAGGTATAAAGATGACAGATTCTTGTTTGCATTCTCTTTGTTATTATCTTTTTTCACATATTCTCTGCTCTTGTACACAAACGTATTCACACACGCACACGAGTTTTTTCGTGTGTGTTGACAAAACGTTGATATGATGGCGGGTTGCACCAAATGATTTGTGGTTGTTGTACAAATGAGACCACCTTTAATTGAACATAAACTGTAAAAAGACATAAGTAAATTAACAAAAAGAAGCTAACAAGAAAGTTAAAATGTTTTGTAATAATAATTAAAAGTTAAAAAACAAAAAAGTGTCCACAATTGTTTGAAAACTAGCTAAATCAGATTCATTGTTCATTTACAGATCTCTCAAAATTTTCTCTTCTCTTTATTTTCTTCGCATAACACATTTACCCAGTGGGAAAAAGTAATCAATGGGATATGAGAAGGTTATCTATAACCTCTGTAGCTTATTTAGTTCAGAATACATTATTCTTAATGGCTGGTACTATGTTCGTTTTTCTTGATTACTTTTTTGAATATTACGCAAATAACAATAATAAAATAACAGCTTTATTAAAATTTTACCATAAGTACTGAATGAAATCAGCAAGTTTTTTTTGATTTAAAATCTTTTATCTAAAAATAGTAGTCGGCGAAATATATCACAAAAAGTGAATATAGTACCAGATTTAACACGAGAGATGTCCTAGGAAAAGAATAAATTCTTTTTATATGTTCGCATTGTATAACTAATGCGTTATAATTTTATAATTACGCTAGTCGATATCTTCGGGGAAATTATTCGTATTTACACTGAACACCAATTTACAAGTCCCAAATATTTTAAATTCGAAAGAAAAATTGAGTGAGCAATTTTTACATATACAAAATGATTATACTGCTGTTAAACAGTCCACCAGATACCAGCTGCTTCAAATTAGCCAAATTGTATCCCAGCCTTAAAAAAGATGTTAAAGTTTGATTAGGAGAGTTCTACCTCTTCTTGAATGATAAAAGCTATAGATGGGCCAACGGAAAAGTAGTAGCTCCAACTTTAAATGATGCCAAATTTCTTAGCAATATCCCTGTTGATAACGGTAGTCCCATTGAGGTTTATTGCAACAATACTGATAATGTAATCCTAAATGTTCCTCCATCGTCGCGATAGCAATTTGATTCATACCGTTTATTATCATATAATGTTACAAACCTCGAAAGTTCTTTAAATTTCGGAAATTTATAACCTTCCTTAATAATTTTGATTTTTTTTTCTGAAACACATGTATTACCCAATAAACACATGCATCTCTCGTCTTATTTACAAAACTACTGTTTGCAGTGGCAAGATGCAATTAAAGTGAATAGATTTGGGCGTGCCAGTGGTGAATGTCTTTTCGGCTTCAAAAAATAAATTAAAATATATTTTATTTTATACCTACGTATTTGAACTGCACGCGTTGGAAGGTGTATGTAGAAAGGTTCAGTCCTTTTTTGGAAGACCTTAGCCCAACAAATTTTTGTATGGTGGGTGCTATGAATGCAAGAATAGGTGAGAACAGCTTCTAGATTACAACATTGTTAAAGATTGTACCCACATAAGCTTTTCCAGACGCTCCAAAGACAGAAACGTTAATACCCAGGGAAGGAATCTCCTACGTATTCTTGATGATTTAGGTGGTATTATTATGAATGGCAGAACTTTAGAAGATGGAGATGGAGAGTTTACTTTTTGTAGTGCAATAGGAAGTTCTGTATAAGTTCGTCGAGTTTTCTGTCACATATTGACAAGTTTAAGGTGGCCACTGAGTCCTATTCTGACTACAGGCTCTTGTGCTTAAATATTAAGATTCCCAAACGTTCAACAGATAGTACTCATCATTCTACAAAGAGGCTACACTTGATGAAAGACATAGATCTCAATATAATCACAACTTAAGTTTACTTTCAAAGACAGGAAATAACTGCGTTATTTTATTGGCAGAAAATTTAGTTGATAACATTAAAAATAAAGTGAGGTAAAGAAGTCCAATAGAACATTTTTTGAGCCTAAGCAGAAACGAAAGCGATATTATTCATCCAGATCTAAGTTTCGTTGAACCTTGAAAAACTAGATACTGTTACCTGCAGCAAGGATTGTGGAAATCTGGCAAACTCAGTAATGTTAAGGGCAGAGGTAATCTCTCTTCGCTGTTTTCTGGCAGATATACTTGAAGTATTTAATAAGATATTCCTCCATGAAAATGTTCCAACCTCCTTCAAGAAGTCAATATTGATTCCTCTGTTTAAGAAAGGTGATATGAACTTGGCGTCAAATTATAGAGGTTTTTCGCTTTTGGATACCCTTGGAAAAGTTTTTAACTCTATTTTACTAAATCGTATAACGTGTTTTAAACAAATTTCAGGCAGGATTTAGGAAAGAGTACTCTACTATAGATATTGGGTTGCCCAAAAAGTAATTGCGGATTTTTTAAAAGAAAGTAAATGCATTTTTAATAAAACTTAGAATGAACTTTAATCAAATATACTTTTTTACACATTTTTTTTCTAAAGCAAGCTAAAAGTAACAGCTGATAACTGACAGCAGAAAGAATGCAATTACAGAGTCAAAAGCTGTGAAAAAATTTGTCAACGCCGACTATATGAAAAATCCGCAATTACTTTTTGGGCAACCCAGTAGTATATTTAACCTCGTGAATATTGTTTCATTGAATCAGCTGCACAACAAAACTTCATATGCGTTTTTTGTCGATTTCTCTTCTGCTTTTGATTTGATTCCCAGAAACAGCCTTCTTTATAAACTATCTTGTCAGGGTCTATCTACGAAACTTGTAACTATTTTAAGGATGCTGTACAATGCCACAGAAAGCATAATTTGGGATGGGAACACGTACTTTGAATATTTTCCTGTTGAAACTGGTGTGACACAAGGCTGTATTCTCAGTTCTGTATCATTTCGTTACACGTGAGTGACCTTCCCTATGTTTTGCCAGGTGGTGTAAGAGTAGCGGAAACTACTGTCAGAGTCCTGTTATAACCCGGTGATATTGTGTTATTATCTGATTCCCCATTGGGCTTCCAGGAAATGATTTATGAACTAGAGAGGTACTGTTTGTTGTGGAGCTTAAGAGTAAACCTTTTTAAATTCAGATTTTTCGTAGAGTTCCTTGAATCTCCTCAAACTAAAGGTGGTGCTTTGGGAATCAGGACATTGAAATTGTTAATAGTTACACATACCTGGGCGTTGAAATAACTTACAATTTATCATTTAGATAACATCTACAGAAGAAACTTGCGGATTCCAAACTTACCATAAATAGTACATGGTCGAAGTATAAAAGTCACCCTAGTATTGCTAAGACTAATAAAATGAAGATAATCAATGCATGCTCCAGATCAATTATGTTTTACGCTGCGCAGGTTTGGGGTTACACAAGGTTTGATGATGTAAAGAAACACTTTCGTTTTTTTTTATTAAGAAAATGCTTTCTTTACCTAACAATAAACCAAATTACATGTTGTATCTAGAAATTGGGTTATATCTAGAAACTGGGTTTCATACTGCTGACTTATCTTCACGAGCTACTAGCTTAACTATTAAAGCTAGAGGTGGTTTACTCGACCTTAACTCGAGATTAATCAGAAGTAACACTGATGGCATTTGCTGTATGTGCAATACAAATCAAAATACACTTCACTTTATTGGGGCCTGTCCACTGTACAGGGAATTTCGAAAAAGCTATTTTGGAAAATATTCTCTTAATGAGTCCAAAATTTTAAATATATTAAATGGCCTTGGTAAATACCCAAGGCGATATATATAAAAATAAAAATTGTAAAAGTTGTGAGAAAGCTGGTTAAATCATGGCCTTGGTAAATACCCAAGGCGATATATATATAAAAATAAAAATTGTAAAAGTTGTGAGAATGCTGGTTAAATCATAAATCTGTGAAAACAATTTAATTTTGGGTCGCTGTCACTCGACTGACGACAAAAAAGCAGATTTCTTTATGTTTTTGGCAGAAGGAATAGAGCACACTCCAATCGAAAAAAATTACATGTGCTATTTTGAAAAGTGATTTTCATATGCTAATTTCGTTTGTACATGTGCAACTCAACATTTGCTAAATTTAACATGTCAAAAGGCAACTACATGCCGTATTATAAAGCCTTAAGTATTTTAAACACTGTTATGACATTGGAAAAGTTTGCTTCTTTAGGAGGCATAAATTTATTCGGGAGATCGGTCGATAAGGCAATTATACCCAAATATGGTTCTATATCGGATGTATTTGGCATAGATGTGAGGGTTGTAAAACAATTCACTGCATTAAATTTCCGTAAAATCAGAACAAAGACACGCAAACTAAAATAAATTATGTATGTTGTTTGACACGAAAAGAGTTAACAACAGATAACAGAATTCCAAAATGAAGAAGAATCGTCAAAAACATAACATTCCAACTTCATTTGATATGACACGCGGTAATCAAAATCCAATATTTGTCAAATGATATTACCCCCTTTATTCTTCGAGATATCTTATAAAAAAGCTGGGCAGGGCCCGCTCCGCTGCGCCTTCTTTCACTCTTTTATTTTATACGGTCAAGTCAGGAAATAAGCCCTATTTGGGGGTGCAGGTACGGCCGTTCAGATATTTCGCGCCAATGTGGATATTATATTGGTGGTCTTCTCCCAAATACCTTTCATTGGAGCCTTATATCGCCCCACCCATCTCCAAGATTTGGCGTTTTTGAAAAAAGGTAAGGGGAGGGTCCCCATTAAAGTTTGGATGTTAGATCTACTTTATTCTCTTGGCTTTGGTGCTGGATTGGAGTAGCCAAACACTTTGCCCGGAAGGTGGGTATCAGATTTATACTCCACTCCCAAAAAACACATTGGAGCTTCATATTGCTATGCAAATGCAAATTTTGTCCATGAAAATTCCACTAAGAAACAGGGGCAAACTTCTCACATATCAATGAGTGCAGTCCGATTCAAGTTTAAGCTCAATTATAAGTGGCCACCTTTTTATAGCCGGGACCAAACGGCGTGCCCCAGTGCGACTCCTCTTTGAGGAGAAGTTTTACATGGCATAGTACCTCACAAATGTTGCCAGCATTAGGAGGGGAAAACCACCGCTGAACATTTTTTTTTGATGGCCCCTCCAGGATTCGAACCCAGGCGTTCAGCGTCATAGGCGGACATGCTAACCTCTGCCCTACATATTGCTATATTCAGTATATATGTGTGGTTTAGGGGGAGTTTATGAGATGTGGCGTTCCAAAAACACTTGGTCATGAAATAGATACCGATTTGAGGCCCGTTTAGCTATAGTCCACAAATACGTCCATTTTGAGGGGTATGAAGGCGGCCACCCACGTACTTAGCCCTGAAAAAATATTGAGCCATTGGTTTGGGGGAGGTTATGGTGACACAACCCCGAAACATTTGGCCTCAAAATTGGATATCATGACCGGTTTGACAGGAGTTTAGAGGCGGACCTTGACCTTGACCTCGTGCTAGATCACGATTTTGTTTGAGCCCCATAATGTCAAGCAGTTTGAAGGTGGCTATCATGATATTCGGGACAACGGGTCTCGTTCAGATTTACACAAATAATTTTTTTGTATTGCTTATCTACATTGAAAATCATATTTCAAAGCGACCACTTGGGATACCACATTCCTTAAGATCAATACCCTTATATCAACATTAGATTCCAAATATACTCTCATAGACCATTCTTTTAATTGACATATTATCCCGATCGAACTTCACGTCCTATTGAAAAGTATTTAGTGGGTGAGCCGGTCCCAGACTCTGTCCTAAATGTGTATACCAGATTCGTAGTTAACTCCTAAAGACCTTTCATTCGATACCCATTTTGTGACGTTGGGTTTTTGGGGTTGTGGAGGCCCCGTAGACACCTTGGACCCAATTCTTATAACAGATGTGTACTCAGCTTCCAAATATCTTTCGTTTTATACCCATATTGTCCCAATCGGTAAAAATGTTCTTTTGATGGGTTTTGAGGGGTTGGGAGGCGCCACCTACACAAAGGAATAAAATTTTATATCAGCATTGGGCTCTACCTTTAAATAGCTTTTATTTGATATCCATATTGTCCTAATCAGAAAAATTTGTCATGCTGGTGGTTTTGGGGGGGTGAAGAGGGACCTCAGACACCAAAAAAAAAATTTTTGTGTCAGATTTGTACTCTACTCTTAAATACCTTTCATTTGATACCCATATTGCCCAAAGCGATAAAAGTGCCCTCTTGGAGGAGGGACCGCTACCCTTCGGATATAAAAAAAGGTAGTACCCTATTTTCACCGGGGGCTCAAACTCTACCATCTGTGAAAAAATTCATAAAAATCGTTTGAGCCGTTTTTGAGTCTATACGGAACAGACAAACAAAGCGCAACAATTTATTTTTTTTATAATAGAAGATGTCAATCTTATAACGAATTCTATTATGTATTCCAAATGTAATACATTCGCCTGTTGTCCACTGGATACCTATATTATGCCCGGCACGTGATGATTTCGAACACCACACGTGTTAGAACTCTAAGTTCCGATTTGTGTGGTGTTCATCGTCATTACGAGAAGCTCAGTATCCACAGGTTGTGGATAGTGGGATGATCCTCAAAAAAATGGCGCGAACTAGTAACATACACGCATCAATCCCATGGCAGCCGGTTGTACGTACCGGATTGACCCGATGGAGTTCTCCATCGGCAAGGGCTGCCGCCTCAGTGTTCTACAACACTGCTACAACAACAACAACGAAATCAGGGTTGCACTAATCACTGATTTTGACAGATAGTGCAATCAATATTTTGTTGTTGGGCAACTGCCACTACCTGTAAATGAATATATCTCGATAAATACCAAGTGCCTATGATGCTCGATATGGCAAGGCGAGTTATTGGCGCCTTGAAATAAGCAGTGGCCATAACTTTCCCGCGGCCATAACAATCCCATGGCAGTCGGTTGTACGCACCGGATTGACCCGATGGAATCCGCCTCAGTGTATGTGTTCCGGAGTGCCTTTTCCGCACGCTTCTGGTCCGTGCCGGGATTGAAAAGAACCCCGGACCCTGGTTCTGTTCGGTTTGCCAAAACCGCTTTCATCATCGGTCGGTGTCGGTGAGGTGTAACCGGTGCATGGAGTGGGTACATTTCCGATCTTGCTTTGGCCTCACTTCACTACGGGAGTATAGTCATACTGGCTATGTCGTAAGGTGCTGTGCGAACATAGCCAGCAGTGGGCCACAAGCGTCGTCGTCGTCGCCTTCAGCGTCCTCGTCGTCGGACTATGTGACCACTTCGACCTCTACGGCAATATACGCAACGGCAGCATCCTAGCCCTAATATTGCCAGGCCAGTGCCGGGAAGTGTATCGTTCTTGCAGTTAAACTGCAACGGACTTCGTGGCAAGATCGATGAGATCGTGGACTTTATGAGTCGGAAGAGCATATTGGTCGCAGCGATCCAGGAGACAAAGCTGACCAACACCTGCAGCTTACACAGTTGTCACGGTTACAATGTGCTACGTAAGGATCGCTCAAGGAATTGAGGTAGGGGATTGGCCTTCATAATACACCATTCCATGCAGTATAGACCAATCTCGCCTGCGCTTGACGCTAGTGACCCCTACATGGAATGCATGGGGATAGCAGTCAGGACTGGTACTGACGAGATAGAGCTATACAACGTGTACATACCGTCGGTTGGTAGCTGTGTCCCGATTAATGGCCAGGCTTACAACCCCAACATAAGTGGGTTGCTATCTGGTCATAATCGTCTGGTTCTAGGGAACTTCAATGCGCATCACACGTCATGGCATTCTCCCCTAGGTAACGACCAGCGTGGCATAGCTTTGGCAGAACTGATTGATAGCTCCACGTTTTGCACGGTGAATGAGGATGTCCCACTAGGATTACGAGGAGGTGCAGCAGCTCGCCAGACATCTCAATTGCATCCCCTGATCTACTGAGTGACGTATCCTGGCAAGCCGTCATTTCTTTGGGGTCAGACCACCTCCCCATAATTCTCACCATCGACCGACCACCCGACTTCATAACCTCTGAGCGGCGGACATTTATCAATTATAAGAAGGCCGATTGGACTGGCTTCAGAGAGTATACCAAACGCCGCTTCAGTGAACTGCCACCCCCCTCTGATGTGGTTGTGGCCGAGAGGAAACTCCGAGACATCATTAACGCAGCAGCCGCTCGCTTTATACCAGCCGGTCGAATACCCCAAGTGCGACCCAATTTCCCGGCGCAAGCAGTGGTACTCGCAGACAAGCGCGATGGGATCGTGCTATGGACCCCGCTAACCCCAGAATCAGCGAGCTGAATCTGGAAATAAACAGGGTAGTCAACGAACATAAGCGGAATTTGTGGCTGGAACACTTGGAGCAATGTAACTTAGGCACCGGTGTAGGCAAACTGTGGGCCACTGTTAAGTCACTCTCGAACCCCGGTAGACGGGATGACAGGACCTCAGTCACTTTTGGCGAAATAGCCGTGACTGATCCGAAGAGATGCGCCAGGTTGTTCAACCGTCAATTTATTGTGCATCCCGAGAGAGACAGGGCAAGGAGAAGAGCCATTCGCCGTATTCGTGGTCTCCGAGCCGATGAACAGCCATCACAATTTACCGTGGGCGAAGTTACGAATGTCATCCATGGCGCCAAATCTTCTAAGGCGTTGTGCCCCGCCGAAATCTCTACATTGATGTTGAAGAATCTGGATTCACCTGGAGTTGAGTACCTTACCACTGTCCTCAACCTGTCATTGAACACTCTTATAGTTCCCGATGTCTGGAAAATGGGCAGCGATCCGGCTATTGAAGCCTGGAAAAGACCCGAGTTTGGGGGAATCGTACAGACCGATCTCCCTTCTCTCACCAGTGGCAAAGACGCTTGAGGCATTACTCATCCCGTGCCTCGTAGGAGAATTTCCATTCGCCGAGCATCAACATGGATTTCGGAGACTACACAGCACAACAACCGCTTTGCATGCCATCACCGCACACATTTTCCGTGGCTTCAATCAGACCAGGCCATGTGATAGGACGGTCCTCATGGCACTGGACCTATCGAAGGCATTCGACACGGTCAGCCATGCCAAATTATTTAAGGACATCGCCAACACGTCCCTCCAGCCAAGCCTGAAACGATGGGTCGCGAATTATCTGTGTGGTCGCCAGTCATTTGTGGAATTTAGGGATAAGAAGTCGAAACACCGTAGAGTGAAACAGGGAGTTCCCCAAGGTTGGGTGATATCTCCGGCACTGTTTAACCTCTACCTATCCTCCATTCCACCTCCTCCAGACGGCATAGAGATCGTATCATATGCGGACGATTGTACGATCATGGCATCAGGCCATTGATGACACCTGCGATAGGTTGAACGTCTACCTCAACGAACTTGATTCATTTTATGGTTTCTCATTAAAATTTCTTAAGAAAGTCTATCCTCTTGTGTCTTGTCATCTGTTACATCTTGTAAACTCTATTTTGTAGACTTCTTCTTTTTCGTCCGATTGGAAATTAGCCAAAATAGTGCCCGTTGGGAAAAAACAGTCTTATCACGCTCTGAAAGAGTTCCGTCCGATTTCTATTTTACCTATTTGGTCTAAGATATTAAATGTCAAATGTCTGGCTACATTGTTATGCTCGTATCTTACAGGTAGGAGCCAGTTTGTTTGTGTTGATGGTAAATGTAGTAGTGTTCTTTCTGTAAGAAGCGGTGTTCCTCAGGGTTCAGTATTAGGTCCACTTCTTTTTGTGTTATTTGTCAATGATGTTTTTTCTCGTCTGGATTGTTGGTGCACTCCATTTGCATATGCTGATTACATCCAATTGCTTTTTAAGGGTGATAACCGATTTTTGAATGTTTTTCAGACGAAAATTAATTTTGCGATGGAGTCGTTACGTGAGTGGATGGCGGAGAATAGGTTCAGTGTTAACGCTTCTAAAACTAAAGCCCTTTTTTATCTTCGGGCTGTCACAATCATGTTAGTGTTAGATATAATAGTGTAGATATAGAATTTGTGCAAAGCATTGATTGTCTTGGTGTTCAGCTGGATGATAGGTTTTCGGTTTGATCGGCACGTTAGTTTCGTGGTGTCTAAGGTTAACTTTTCTTTAAGAAGCCTGTATACCACGAGTTTATATTTACCGCTCTTTGTGAGGGAGCGTTTGGCGCATGCATTAGTTTTGCCGGCCATTTTATATTGTCTGGAGGTGTACTCCAGTGCGTCGCAAGGGAGCATGCATCGTATTCAGGTTGCTTTTAACAATATGATTCGTTTTGTTTACGGTGTAGGTCGTCGTGTTCTTATAACGCCCTGTGTGTCGTTTTATCGGTTGTGATTTCCCGTCGTATGTTAATTATCGTTTGCTTTTGTTTCTTTTTAAGTTATTGAAATGTCGGTCTCCCATTTTTCTTGTTAATGAATTTAATTTTTGTCATTCTACCAGAACTAATCAGTTGGTTCTTCCAAGGGTAGATAACTTTTTGAGTAGTACTTTTTTTGTAAGAGTTGCACGTTTGTACAACCCGTTGCCTACGGATTTAAAGAATTTCAGTTTTTCAACAAGATCTTTATCAAATCGTCTTCGTCTACACTTACAGCGCTTTTAATTTTTTTGTCAAATTGTCAACAACTTTAACGGATAATTTTTATCGTGCGTATTATTGTTTATTATTATTTATTATTTCAATTTTTGATTTTAGTATTACTTTTTTTTTCTATTTTGTTTAATTCTTTTTTATTGTTAAGTGATCTTTTTTAATTATTTTTTTCAAGCTCTTTTGTTTATAATTCTTGATAATTTGTTTTCAAAGCCAAGAATATTATTGTGATATTTTTTTTGTATATTGTGGTTTAAGTATTACTTTTTTTATTATGGTTTAATCATTTTTTAATTAATTACGTTGATCTTTTTTGAGTAGGATTTTTTTTAATCAGTTACTGCTTATAATTTTTAGTAATTTGTTTTTTATTTGTTATTTAGTTTTATCTAGATTCAGTAAGTGTTATATAGGTTACAATTTTTTTCCATTTTCTATGTTTTTAAGTTTTTTATTTTTTTATTTTTAATTGAGTAGTTTTTTAACTTATGTTAGAAAAAGTACGTCTTATGCTTAGTGTGAATATTTATCGCATTGCATGAAATGAAATAAATAAATATTTCGCTGCAAGAAACCTGAAGATATCCGCCACCAAATCTTCAGCCACACTGTTCACTACGAATACGCGTGAGGTGAATACTGAGTTGACTGTGATGGTCGATGGAGAAATGATTTCGACCATCAAGTGTCAAAATACTTGGCGTCACATTTGACAGCTCTTTCACATTCACTTCACATGCCACAGCAATCTGCAATAAAGTCAAAAGTAGAAACAAGGTCCTTAAGTCACTTGCTGGCAGCACTTGGGGTGCTGACAAAGAAACCTTGTTGACCACGTACAAAGCAATTGACCGGTCTGTGGTAAGTTATGCAGCGCCCGTGTGGTCTCTTCAGTTTTGTGACACGCAGTGGAATAATATTCAGATCTGTCAGAAAGCCACCCTCCGAACTGCGACAGGCTGTCTCCTCAGTTCTCATGTGGACCACCTCCACCAGGAGACAAAGATCCTACCAGTGCGAAGACATAACTGCATGTTGTCCAAGCAATACCTTTTGGGCTGTTATCGCAGAAACCATCCTAACCATCATCTTGTGGATAGATATCAACCGCCCAGAAGCCTTAAGGTAGATCTACACGATCTAGAGCGTGAGGTTCAGCGCTACAAGAGAGAACCACTAGATCAAGCGGCATATCAAGCGGGTCTAAACAACATTCATGCAGACACGGTAGCAGATGCGGTAATTGGCTACCGAGTGAATGTTGTCCTTGGAGAACGACCGCCACCCATTGCACCCGAAGAAATCGACCTCCCCTGGCAAACCAGAGTGGTTCTGGCTCAATTACGTTCCGGCAGATGCAGCCGCCTCAATTCCCACAGAGCCAGGATTGATGCCGACGTGCAAGATGTATGTCCCGATTTTAACCAGGGACCGCACGATACACGTCACCTGTTTAACTGCCCGGCCAGACCCACTCGACTCAGACCCAGATCCCTGTGGACGCACCCCATTTTAGTCGCAGAGTTCCTGGGTCTCGACACTTAACAGAATCAAGCAGACGAAAGATAAAACACAATAAACTGCTACAACAACAACAACTTTCCCGCGGCGATCGGTTCTATAGACTGGAACAGGATTCCTCGAATAAGGTTAAGCTAAGCTATGAGCCGATATAAATTTTTTTTTAATTTTTGGCCATACTTGGCATTGAGGATGTCAACTTTTTCCCTTTTTACATTTATTTTTGTTTGCGTTTTCTCCTATTTGATGACTTCTTCAATCAGTAGATTTGATATTCTCAATGGTGTTAACGGGGCTAATCCACTTCCGCAAGTGACCTAACCTTCTATTAGTGAACCCGGGACCGGAACGAGCTTGCTCAAATATGGAGCTTGACGAGGATCGCCACCTCCATATACAAATGTGTTTACAACAACAACAACCAATATTAAACATCTGTGACTATATATTGAGTTGCCCAAAAGTAATTGCGGATTTTTCATATAGTCGGCGTTGACAAATTTTTTCGCAGCTTGTGACTTTGTAATTGCATTCTTTCTTCTGTCAGTTATCAGCTGTTACTTTTAGCTTGCTTTAGAAAAAAGTGTAAAAAAGTATGTTTGATTAAATTTCATTCTAAGTTTTATTAAAAATGCATTTACTTTCTTTTAAAAAATCCGCAATTACTTTTTGGGCAACCCAATAGTACTAAATTAATATAGATGGAATAATGATTGATGTGCCATGTAAGGTCCCCATTAACAATCGACTCTTTTCGTTATATAAAATCGACTTCAACATTTAAACATGAAAAATCGACTAATGGAAAGTCGATAAATAGCTCAAGTATGGACAGAGACCAAACATTGAAAGAAGAGAAGAAAAAGTTAATTAATTAATGGTCGGTAAATTAGTTTTAGTTTTGTACACAACTCGCAAGCATCAACATAAAATCTAATTCTGCAGCAAAATTAAACGTTCACTTGAAATTAAACTTAAACTTTGTTCGTGATAGTGCAAATTCTTGCTGCTATTGTTTGTGTAAAACACCACCGTAAGTAAAGTATTTGTTGTAGTTGTCGCAACACCTTCAACCTCCACAATTTCTATACATTATAGATTGATAGAGGCAGTTAAAGAGGAAATCAAGCAGCAGCAATGGGTTATGACCTACATCGTTTCCAGGGCGAGGTCGATGAGGAGTTAACTTGTCCCATATGTTCCGGAGTCTTGGAGGAGCCCTTGCAGGTTTGTTTGCGATTGCATTTATTAATCAAATGTTGGAATTTAAATATTCCTTCTGCTAGGCTGCTATGTGTGAACATGCATTCTGTCGTGCATGCATAAATGAGTGGCTTTCCCGTCAACCAACATGTCCCGTTGATCGCAATTCATTAACAACAGCCAATTTAAGAGCGGTTCCAAGAATTTTACGAAATCTGTTATCGCGGTAAGTTACCAATGACATTAAAGATGAATCGCCGACTCAATACTATACCATTTTCAAGTTTCATGAGTTATGTTACTAATATCATTTTCAAGTCTCTTGAGTTATGGTCAGTTTTTGTAACTTTAAGACAATTACTTTCAGAATCTCAAAGACTTATTTAGTTTTCGAGATATTTACTTATTGATTATGAGTATGTAACAGAAAGGTAGAAAATAACAATGGATTATCTTGTTTTTATCTTCAATCCCATGGCAGCCGGTTGAGCGTACCGGATTGACCCCAGGAAATCTTTTATGGGCAAGGGCTGCCGCCTCAGTGTGCAACACATTGGTACAACAACAAAAATAATGCGTTTATCTTAAAATGTATAAAGTGAAATTGCTTAATAATTTAGAGGATTGAGGATGTATACTTTATACACAATTTGTGTGAAAATATTACAAGTTGTCTTTTTTTTAACATTATATTTGAACACACGAATTTTGTCAGAGTCCAACAGAGAAAATCATATATAGTTCGTAAGAACTCGCATACATTACTACCAACAAAAATCTGTTGTAAAACGCATACTCTAAATAAGACGAGTTATTGAGTATTAAATATGTTGTATTATGTTGCTCCTTGCCCTGTCACTCTCGGGATGCATAACAAATTGACGGTTGAACAACCTGGCGCATCTCTTCGGATCAGTCACGGCTATTTCGCCAAAAGTGACTGAGGTCCTGCCATCCCGTCTACCGGGGTTTGAGAGTGACTTATCAATAGACCACAGCTTGCCTAAACCTGTACCTAAGTTACATTGCTCCAAGTGTTTCAGCCACAAGTTCCGCTTATGTTCGTCGACTACCCTGTTTATTTCCAGACTCAGCTCGCTGATTCTGGGGTTAGTGGGGTCCAAAGGTCGGTTGGGATTGTAAATGGGCCATATCGGTCCATGTTTTGATATAGCTGCCATGTAAACCGATCTTGGGTCTTGATTTCTTGAGCCTTTAGAGGGCGCAATTCTTATCCGATTGCAATGAAATTTAGCTCGACGTGTTTTTTTATGATATTCAACTTTTGTGCCAAGTATGGTTCAAATCGGTCCATAACCTGATATAGCTGCCATATAAACCGATCTTGGGTCTAAACTTCTTGAGCCTCTAGAGGGCGCAGTTCTTAACCGATTGGAATGAAATTTTGCACGACGTGTTTCGCTATGACTTCCAACAACTGTGCTAAGTTAGCTTCGAATCGGTCAATAACCTGATATAGCTGCCATATAAACCGATCTGCGATTTTGACTTCTGGGGCCTCCAGAGGTCGTCATTAAAATCCGATTTGGCTGAAATTTTGTACAACAAGTTCTCTCATGATCTTCAACACACGATTCAATTATGGTCTGAATAGCTCTATAGCCTGATACAGCTCCGTTCTCCCTATTTTACTTCTTGAGCCCCTAAAGGGCCCAATTTTTATTCGAATTGTCTGAAATCTTACACAACGACTTCTACATTCAGTTTAATTATGGTCCGGACCATAAGTTGATATAGCTCCAATATCATAGCAATTTTTCTTTTGTCTTATGATTGCCTAAAACAAGATACCGGAAAAAGAACTAGACAGATGCGAACCATGGTGGAGGGTATATAAGATTCGGTCCGGCCGAACTTAGCACGCTTTTACTTGTTTGAATTGAATTTAACGACTACCGTTTGACTAACTCCTTTTTTATTCAAAAAATACGCATCAGCAATAGATTCGGCCTGCATCTTAACACCAACACCACTTGACAACTTAATGACAGCATCTACTGCCGAGTCGTTTGCTTTTGTTTTGACACCAGTAATAACAGTAATTTTGTACTCTTTGATCATTTAGAAATTTAATCGAGGTTTTTAAAGAATTAACCTCTGCTTTAAGCGAATTGTTTTCCTTTAGCATTGCTTCAATCCTTCTCTTATTTGCTACATTCTTCAAGATATCATCATACTGCTTCGACATAAAATTCATTGTTTCGTTCATTGCGCCCAGTTGGTTTCTCATCTCTTCTCTCATTGTATTTAATTCACTTGTTATGGATATTGTTACGTTGTTATTGTTGTTGTTGGGTTTTTGGTTGCCGGTTGCTTTGCTTGTTGGTTTTGCTACCACCACAGATATGACAAACAAATTCTTCTTCGTGAGTTAGAAGGTTGTTGAATTCTTTTTCATTCAGTTTCGTACACACTGCATGAAAGCTTTTATTGAATTTATCGCCGTTTATCGTTCCTTCATTTTCTTCGATCTCCAGCTTACATTCGCTGCAAATTGTACGTTTATTTACAACACTGTGCCTGCTTGTCTGAGGTATTTGAAAAACTTTGGTACTGCAGTATAGTATTAATTCAAAACAAACAAGTAAAAAGGCATTAAGTTCGGCCGGGCCGAACTTTGGATACCCACAATCTGGTGAAAATTGGATAACTTACGCACCCAAATTCGGCACGGACATTGAGTGGTCTAATAGATATAAGTCACTGTTGAAATTTGTATTTCAAATTTCAGCGGAATCGGATAAAAAAAAAGCTTTTATGGGCTTCAGACCCTTCATCGTCAGATCGCTCTGTATGGAAGCTATATCTAAATATTGTCCGATACAAACTATATTCGGGATGGGCATCGAGAGTCCTCAAACTAACCACTGTTTCAAATTTCAACGAAATCGGGTAATAAATAATGGGCTTCAGACCCTTTATCGGTAGATCGGTCAATATCGCAGCTATATCTGAATATAGTCCGATCTGAAATATATTTGAGTCCTATGTTGGCAGGCGTAAAACTACCCACGGTTTTAAATATCAGCGAAATCTGGTAAAAAAAATGCTTTTATGGGCTTCAGACCCTTTATCTGGAGATCAGTCTATCTAAATATGGACCGATGTAATCCATATTTAGGTCAGATGTGGGAGGCTTCAAATAACTCAATGTTGCAAATTTCAGCAAAATCGGGTAATAAATAAAGCTTTTATGGCCTTCAGACCGTTTATAGGGAGATCGGTCTATATGGTAGCTATATCTAAATATAAACCGATCTGAACCATATTTGGATCAGTTGTTGGGAAGCCTGTTTCAAATTTCAGCAAAATCGGGCGAAAAATATTTTTTTATGGGCATTAGACCCTTTATCGAAAAATCCGTCTATAAAGCAGCTATATTCAAATATGGTCTGATTAGGCCCTTTCAAAAACTAAACCGTGCATCAAAAAGACGTATCTGTGCCAAATTTCAGCTCAATATCTCAATTTTTGAAGGCTCTAGAGTGATTACAACAGACGGACAGACACACGGACATCGTTAAATCGTCTTAGAATTTTACGACGATCCGAAATATAAATACTTTGTAGGGCCGGAAATTGATAATTCGATGTGTTGCAAAAGGGAATGACTAAATGAATATACCCCCTATGCTACGGTGGTGGGTATAAAAAGTTAAGCGTGAAAAATGGTTAAAAACCAAGTAAAAAATTTTATTTTAAATCACAAACACGAAGGTAAGTAAAAAAACTCGACCAGGGTTACCAACTCTTTTTCTTCTTAAAGTAAACATTTTTCCATTCATTATATTTTTGTGGTGGCTGAGTTGGTGCATTTGAAGGAACCTGAGTTTAAATCACGCTGGCAACAAAATGTGGATTTCAAAAAATGTTGAAGCGGTATTAAAATAATAATTAACATGCGAAAGGGGGCAAAATGTGTCAAATAATATTGCCGAAAAATAAAAAAAAATTGTTCTGTCTATTTTTTGTTTTTTGTAGGTCATACAAATGTCCTATTTTTCGCAGTGCTGCAAAAACAACTTTAACAGTAGGTCTCATTTAATTGGTGGTGGACATATTTTGCAGGACATTCACCAGGCGTATTTCGGGCAATGGGAGGTGCATGACATGTTGCCAATTGTACACAAGGTTACTTTCAAATGGTGTTTATATATGTGTGGAAGCACTGCAACTGCCTTTGCAGGCATATGTGTATGCATGTATTTCGCCTCTTTCCGCTACTCGGCGGATTTTGGTTGAAATTGTACATGTATATATATATATATATATGTATATATATATATATTACTTACGCACTTACTTCAACCAATATATATATATATATATATATATATATATATATATATATATATATATATATATATATATATATATATATATATATATATTTCGCATTAGTAATACAAAATTATTAGGCATTTTACTAACAAACCGTCCCATTCTAAAAACTTTAGATATTTTCTCATCTTTTTAAATTTGTGATTGTTGGTGTTAACAATTGTTGTTGTTGTTGTTGCAGTGTGTTGTACACTGAGGCGGCAGTCCTTGATGAAGAACTCCATCGTGTAAATCCGGTACGTACAACCGTCTACCATGGGATTGATTGGTAATATGTGATACATGGGAGTTTTATTTTCTAAATGTAATGTGATTGCAGAATGTAAAATATTAAAAATTATTTTAATTACATTTGAAGAATCTATGGTTGTTCATTTTTTGTCGTCAAAAGTTTTGTTTCAATCATTACTAGATTGAAAAGGAACAGCAGATGTTGCCCATAAAGGACCCCAGCGGCCGAGGTTTTATTATATTAATAGGATTTCCTAGTACAAAAATATTGATATGGTCAGATCCAAATATATCTGGGAAAAGATAAAGTTGGATCTAATTAGATCCAAATGAATCTGCCATATCCAATTATATATAATTATGTCTGATTGTAATTCTGGATTAGGTATAAATATATCTGCTTAATATAATTATATCCAAAGAGATATGATGTTTTTTTTTTTAATTTAGGATTTAAGATCCAATTATATTGGGTTGCCCAAAAAGTAATTGCGGATTTTTTAAAAGAAAGTAAATGCATTTTTAATAAAACTTAGAATGAACTTTAATCGAATATACTTTTTGTACACTTTTTTTCTAAAGCAAGCTAAAAGTAACAGCTGATAACTGACAGAAGAAAGAATGCAATTGCAGAGTCACAAGCTGTGAAAAAATTTGCCAACGCCGACTATATGAAAAATCCGCACTTACTTTTTGGGCAACCCAATATATTATTATATATTATTGGATCTGTTTATATCTGGCACAAATTCGAGATACAATTGAATCAAATTGTATAAGAATGCACCCAATAAGATCCAATTGTATATAACCATTTTTCGGATCCAATTATATCTGATGTCAGACATAATTGGAGTTAACCATATCAACTTTATTTAATCGGGTTGTGTATTGTTGGCCTTTTTTGATTAAAATATCTTGGATGGTTGGCTTGAGGTCATGTACAATTATCAAAAACAGATGTTGGTGTTGTTTTTTATTGATTATTTTATTTAAAATATTACCAATATTTCGATTTCCACCGGTAATCTCCATCAGGGAATGGATAACTAAAAAGGTTATAGTAACATAGAACAGAATTTAACAAAAGCACAAAAACAAAAATATAAATTTTATTAACATTTAAATTTTTAAACAGAAATTACTTTTTAAAACAAGTGTACTTATTCTCCTTACACCACACAAGAATGACTGAAGCTTATTGTCTACTGCCTATATTTTTGTATTAGGTTTCTATATATTGGTGCACAGTGGTTTGTGTTCGTTTTGTAGTCAATGCTTTCGTCAGTTGGGGTGTTAATTATGTGCAGCATTTCTAGTGTGTATGTTCTTTTGTAGTTTGGTTCTTGCGCCAATATCTTGACATGCTTAAAATTTGGTACGTGTCCCCTAATTGCACAGTGGGCCGCGAGTGCGGTCTTCTGTTCCAAAGGCTTATCTTTCACCGTTTTATCCGATTTAAGAGCGGAAACCCTTGTCTTTAGTTTTAATTTTGTCGTCCAATATATGCCATTGGGCATAAATTGGACTTGTCCTCTTGGTCAATAGGCTGTTGACGGTATTGTTGCTTTTTAATGCCGGTTGGTATGATTCCTTATTATAAATATTGGAGTTACTAAATCTCGCCGAAAAGGCTGAAATATATTTTGTCATTTTATAAATTTTCGGTGGAAGTTCCTTCGTATCCTTATCCTTTTTGTCATTCACGTTTTTTTATTAGGTCAATAACCATTTTTTTGGGAAATTGTTCTGCTCCAACATGTTTCAAATTTTTTCCTCATTATTGATATGGAAGGATTTGTCGCTTATTTTGAGCACCCTATCGATAAAATTTGTGGCAGTGTTGATTTTTATCTTCATTGGATGCTTTAAGTAGAAAAACTCATCAACTTTCCGATGCTTTGTTTTTCCGTGACAACTGAGCTTCAATTTGTTGCTTTTCTTATAGATTGTTGTGTCTGGGTAGGGCAATTTGACATTCTACGGTAAATTGAATTTGTTGAATGAGCTTACTATTCGGAGAGTGTATTCTACTTAATTTCGATTATGCAGAATATGTCATCTACATATTTGGTCAGAAATCGCGGTTTGCTTGTTAGTTTATTAATACAATTATCTAGAAGTTCCTCCATATATATAATCGGCTATAATGGAGAATCCATTGGCATGTCCTTTTTCTGTTCACAAAACTTGTCTTCATGCATGAAATATCTGGAATCTTTTGTAATAAATTAACAATTTCTATAAATAAATCAATTGGAATTTTTGTATATTTGTGAACAATTGTTCATTTTCGATACTGCCAGATTGACAATTACACTGTGGAACAAGAATACCACATCGAACGAGACTAGCAATTCCGTGTCCTTAAGTTCTTGGTCGTTGATTTTTATTTTGAACTCAATTCCATCCTTATGCTGCATATTGAGTCTTTTGTAACATTGTCTAATATATCTGTTATGTACTTCGATAATTGGTATGTACGCTACTCCTTATTTTTTTGCCCACTCTTGGAGAGTAGTTATGAATTGAGTTTATTCTTACTCTTTGTGTTTCACTCACACCCAACATATTGTTCATGTTTAGATTATTGAGCTCATAAATGGAGCATTTTTTTATCCGATTTCGATGAAATTTGGAACAGTGAGTTTTAATAGGTCTCTACACTGCTTTGTCGAATGTGGTCAAGGTCGGATTATTTTTGGATATAGCTGTCATATCGACCGATCTCCCGAAATAGAGTATTGAGTCCTTAAAAGGAGCATTTCTCATCCGATTTCGATAAAATATTTAAAATATTTTTCTCCGTCACCATATTACATTTAGAAAATAAAACTCCCGTATATCACATATTATCTATTGTTAATACCAACATTCACATATCGATCAAATTTTGAGAAATGGAAACTTTTTTAGTAAAATGTCTAATACTTTAGGATTACTATTGTTAATACATTATTTTTCTATACAATTATAACACTGAAAGTGTTATATTATTTTTAGTGCAAGATTGAGTGCAAGTCATATATATAATTATATCCAAGGCCAGATATAGTTATATATAGCATATCTATTTCAATAAAACTATATACAGCAGATATAATTATATCTGGTCCCATATCCAATTATATATACTTCCAGATATAATTATATAAAGCATTATATATAATTATATATAATTGGATATGGCAGATCCATTTGGATTTAATTAGCTCTTACTTTATCTTATCCTAGATATATTTGGATCTGACCACATCAACTTTTTTTTACTCGGATAGGGGAGTTTTTGGAGAAACAGGCTTTCTATGTATTGATGTTGAAATAAATAAATATCGGCCTAGGTGGGGTACCTGTTTTATGGATTTTTGGTGAATATATGCTTGGAGCGTTGGCACTTTTACTAAATAACTTGTTCCTTTCCGTCGTGTTTATGATATTCCGAACCAAAAGGATGTCTACAATTTTGTTGTTTTTGAATTTAATTCCTGATGTTGGGTCTCTCTTTAGTCGTCTATACGTACAGATGTCTCCAAGGGTACCCCTAAATTTTGCGTCATAATCGTCTTTCTTCATTGCCACAGTTTTTCTTCCATTATCTGCGTAGCGCAGAGGTTAGCATGTCCGCTATGACGCTGAACGCCTGGGTTCGAATCCTGGCGAGAACATCATGAAAATTTTCAGCGGTGGGTGTGCCCTTCTAATACTGGCGCTATTTGGGAGGTACTGAACCATTTGGCATGGCAGCCATGTAAAAACATCTCCACAAAGAGAGGAGATCCCTTATCATTGAGCTTAAAACTTTAATCGGACAGCACTCATTGATTTGTGAAAAGTTTGCCCCTGTTCCTTAATGGAATGTTCATGGGCAAATTTGTATTTGGTTCTGCGTTTAGTATTAAAATGTTCTCATTTTCCTTTAGAAATTTACCGAGTTTCCCCCACTATGTTTAGAATAAATTAATCTCATACACAAATTACCTTTCTGTAAGTGATTGTCTATCAAACTAATCTCACACTCGCATTCTCTTGCATTTCTCTGCTCTCCAAAGTTTGAACACACTCGTCTCCCTCAGGCAATGCATTAAACAGTGGGAATGGTGTTGTCGTTGTAACCACATTTGCATGTGGAGGTGGCGATCCTCGACAAGCTCTTATAGGTGAGCAAGCTCGTTCCGGTCTTTACGGCCGATCGCCGCGGGAACATGATGACCATTGGTTATTTAAAGGTGACATTTATTCGCCTTGACGTATCGACTATCATAGGCACTCAGCATTTAAGCAAGAGCTGGTGCCACCCGGCCTCTCACTGTGACTCTCCACTCGATAGCGCTGATTGTCTGCGACTGCAGTTGCAGCTACTCCGTGTAGAGCATTCTACTATCCGCAACCTGTGGACGCGCCCGGTAGCTCCGAGCTAACCTTGTCATGATAACGAAGAACACCACACAGTTTGGAGCCCAAAGTTCTAGCCAGTGTGATGCTCATAGTTATCCCGTGTCAGTTAATCTAAACATGAACAATATGTTGGGTGTGAGTGAAACACAAAGAGTAAGAATAAACTCAATTCATAACTACTCTCCAAGAGTGGGCAAAAAAATAAGGAGTAGCGTACATACCAATTATCGAAGTACATAACAGATATATTAGACAATGTTACAAAAGACTCAATATGCAGCATAAGGATGGAATTGAGTTCAAAATAAAAATCAACGACCAAGAACTTAAGGACACGGAATTGCTAGTCTCGTTCGATGTGGTATTCTTGTTCCACAGTGTAATTGTCAATCTGGCAGTATCGAAAATGAACAATTGTTCACAAATATACAAAAATTCCAATTGATTTATTTATAGAAATTGTTAATTTATTACAAAAGATTCCAGATATTTCATGCATGAAGACAAGTTTTGTGAACAGAAAAAGGACATGCCAATGGATTCTCCATTATAGCCGATTATATATATGGAGGAACTTCTAGATAATTGTATTAATAAACTAACAAGCAAACCGCGATTTCTGACCAAATATGTAGATGACATATTCTGCATAATCGAAATTAAGTAGAATACACTCTCCGAATAGTAAGCTCATTCAACAAATTCAATTTACCGTAGAATGTCAAATTGCCCTACCCAGACACAACAATCTATAAGAAAAGCAACAAATTGAAGCTCAGTTGTCACGGAAAAACAAAGCATCGGAAAGTTGATGAGTTTTTCTACTTAAAGCATCCAATGAAGATAAAAATCAACACTGCCACAAATTTTATCGATAGGGTGCTCAAAATAAGCGACAAATCCTTCCACATCGATAATGAGAGGAAAATTCGAAACATGTTGGAGTAAAATGATTTCCCAAGAAAAACGGTAACTGACCTATTAAAACACGTTAAGGAAAAAAAGATAAGGATACGAAGGAACTTGCAGGCTTTTCGTAGAGATTTAGCAACTCCAACATTTATAATAAGGAATCATACCAACTGGCATTAAAAAGCAGCAATTATGTCAACTGCCTATTAGCAAGACTTAAACTAAGATAAGGAAGGATGTGAAATCAATCGTGGTATAAAAATAAGCTCCATGGGGACAAGTCCAATTTATGCCCAATAGCATATATTGGCACGACAAAAAAAGTAAAGACAAAGGTTTCCGCTCATAAATCGGATAAAAGGTGAAAGATAAGCCTTTGGAACAGAAGACTGCACTCACAGCCCATTGTGCAACTCGGGGAAACATACCAAATTTTAAGGATACCAAGATATTGGCGCAAAAACCAAATTACAGAAGAAGATACGCACTAGAAATGCTACACATTATGAACACCCCAACTGACGAACGAATGAACTACAAATCGAATACAAACCACTGTTCACCAATATATAGAAACCTAATACAAAATCTAATAGGCAATAGACAATAAGCTTCAGTCAATCTTGTGTGGTGTAAGGAATAAGTCCACTTGTTTTAAAATGTAATTTTTGTTTTAAAATTTAAATGTTATACAATCGGATATTGTCCGGCTGCAGACCATAGGGTTAATGATTGTTAATGATTTTTTGAGTAAGGAATCGTTGAAACTATTAAATTACTCGAAGTCATAAAAATCTGCGGGATATAAATATGTTTTTGCCAAACATGGCATCATTTTTGCAAAAAGAGAAAGGAATTAACAGGCGATACGCTTAAATTCGATGGATGATGTCGACCATATTTTATCCAAGCTGGTATTGCATCTTGTCAACGAAGAATTCCTGGGGATGAACAAGTTATATGTTCTGATGGCGAATGGGAAAAAAATGGATCAAAATCGTAGCCTACAATTATATTTTAGATAAAATTTTTTTTAATTCTTAATTATGATTTTAAATTATTTTTGTAAAGTAAATGCATTTAATGAATTTTAGAATAATGAATTTAATAAAAAATATTTAAATACGATGCTAGAAAAATATCTTCAATTAATAAATTTAATGAGTTTAAAAGAATTATTGGAGAATTAACTACCCCTCCAACAATTAGTGCTGCCCAGGGAACGTGGTTGGATAGCAATCTCACTAACTTATATGCTATGGATAGTTTTGCTGCAATTCACTGTTGTACCAAAGATGTTTTTGGAGGGACTAGTGTTTATATTGAAAATAATCTAAATTTTGAAGTTTTAATTAATCAAAGCGACAATTTTGTTGATGTGATTGCATTCTCCTTACCCAACATTGCAATTAATAATAAGCCTTTAATTATATACTCTATTTACAGACCATAAAATGGTTCCTTCGAATATATTGGAAAATATATTATTAATATTTAATAATTCTCCATGCATATTTATGGGGGATATAGATGTAAATTTATTATATAAATCTTCCCACAAATTTATTGCTCTCCCATCAAGTAAATCTTCCTTAGATAGTATTTAGAGTAATTTATATTGGTTAATTCAATTGAAAATAATTTTGCCGATCACAACATGATTTTTTGCACACTGAAGCTTTCTGAGTCTGCGTTGCGAACAATATGTGCAAAATACTGTATAATAAATTTATGATGGTATTGGGGAATTTCTAGATATGAACCTCAATGTCGATGAAAAAAAGTACGTGCTCTGAGTTGAGTAAAGATCTTATAGAGATATTTTCATTAGCACTATAGGAGTGTTCAACTGTTTCTACGGTACATGTTAGTATAAAATGGAAAATTAATCCGTGGAAGATAGATACCTTAGAAAGTTTAATAGAGTATAAAAATAAACTTTTGTCACAGAGAAAGAAAAAAGAAATAAAAAATACGATTGTGATGTTCTTAAAAGGATAGGCAAGGTTATTTAGGAATGAAGTTAACATTTGATGAATAATTATTATAACATAATTTACAAAAATGCGATGGGGATATGAAGAAAACATGGAGGTTTTTGAATAAGCGGTGAGGAAAGCATAGATCCACGCTCCACAGCTTTTCAACTGATAGTATTGCTGTCCGTTAAAGACTAAGCACAACATTTTAATTAGTATTTTTCCGATTCCATATGTATATATAAACGCTTTTCGAACGTTGGTCCCAACAAATAAATGTTTTTATTTTGAGCCTGTTTCCTCAGATGTCGTTGAAAGTGTAATGGAGGATTTACATGATTTTAAGGCTCCAGGCTTTGATAAAATTACCTCCAAATTACTTTTCACTTGTTTTACTATTTTTTAAGACCTATTTGAGCAACAGGATGGAGAATGTTCAGGTTGAGGATGATATTAGCGAGCCCTTATTATTTAATTATATTAATGATTTGAAATATATTAAGTTTTATGTTAACTTTCTGGCCAGGGCCCGCTCCGCTGCGCCTTCTTTCACCCCCTTTTTTTATCTGGCACGGTCAGGAAAGTCCTGGTGTTGTTGTTGTTGTAGCAGTGTGTTGTACACCGAAGCGGCAGCACTTGCCGATGAAGCGTTCCATCGGATCAATCCGGTACGTATAACCGCCTGCCATGGGATTGGTCAGGAAAGTTCTGTTTGGTGGTGCTGGTACGGCCTTTCAGATATTTCGTCCCAATGTGGATATCATACTGGTGCTCTACTCCCAAATACCTATCATTTGAGCCTTAAATTGCTATGGCCAGTAAATATGTGGTATGGGGGTATTTTTGCGGCTAAGGTGGACCGTCATCAGATTCGTGCTCTAGTCTCATATACATTTCATTTGAGCCCCATATTGCCATTATTGGTATATATTTCCGTTTAGCGGGCTTTGGAGGTAGCGCGGCCCCCTAGATATCTCACCCTAAATAAGGATACCAAATTTATGTTTTTGAGGTACTATGAACTAACTAAATTTCGCTTAAATTGCCGCACAAATCTCCGAGATCTGGCGTTTTTAAAAACTACAAAAACCACATTTGAGCCACATATTGCTATAGTCGGTATATATGTGTGGTTTAGGGGAAATTTTGGTGAGGCGTTCCTGAAACACTTGGTCATTAAAAAGATATCAGATTTGAGCCCCTTTTTGCCATAATCCACAAATATATCCGCTTTGAGGGGTATAAAGGGTGGGGCGGCCAGAAAAAATATCAGCATCGTGCCCTTCTCTCAAATTTCTTTTATTTGCGCCCCAATTGCCATTGGTTTAGAGGGAGTTTGTGGGGTGAAACGACCCTCAAACACTTAGCCTCAAAACTGGATATCAAATTCGGTTTAATTGCAAATTGAACCGTTGAGTGGAGCTGACGTTTTGTTATTTCTCTCCGCAAGAATTTTCCTGTAACTCACTCAAGGATAGCTACGATAGTGGTATCCATTAGGCGGTTGATGATCTGCGTCTGTTTTCAATGGAGCGGCAGATCTAGAGCCCGGGACTTAGAATGGGCTCCAATGAACCATCAGCTGCGGTGGTGGTATCAGGCCGTAGAATGTTGTCTGCTACTTAAACTTCGACTAGTGGAGCTGCTGCTCCAGGCTCCACTAGCCGACAGACGACTGGTCAGAAGAGACTTTTGACATAGACACCTGGCTTGAGTCTTAAGGACAAGGCCGAACCTATTCTTTCTTCGCATGCCTGTAATTTGCCTAGGCCATCGGCCTTCCCCGGGAAACCAACACGCTCTTTAAGAACTTGGAATATAAGACTCTTACTAATAGGCTGCACAGGCCTAGATTTGGAAACTGCACCGCAGTCAGCTAAATGGCTGCGGTCAACTGGAGGGCATTCCATGCCTAAAAGAACTAGGGCGAACATAGTGAGGTGTATCCAAGAACCTTTGCTTATGTCGCTAGGGACAGTTTGGTGAGGGCAGTTGTGGACAAGGGAGAAGAACAGGGCTGCATACCTAGGAATAATTGGAGTGGGATAGTCAATGGACTGTTGTTGTTGTTATTGTTGTTGTTGTAGCAGTTTATTGTGTTCTATCTTTCGTCTGCTTGATTCTGTTGAGTGTCAAGACCCAGGAACTCCGCGACTAAGATGGGGTGCGTCCACAGGGATCTGGGTCTGAGTCGAGTGGTTCTGGCCGGGCAGTTAAACAGGTGACGTGTATCGTGCGGTCCCTGGTTACAATCGGGACATACATCTTGCACGTCGGCATCAAGCCTAGCTCTGTGGGAATTGAGGCGGCTGCATCTGCCGGAACGTAATTGAGCCAGAACTACTCTGGTTTGCTGGGGGAGGTCGATTTCTTCGGGTGCAATGGGTGGCGGTCGTTCTCCAAGGACTACATTCACCCGGTAGCCAATTACCGCGTCTGCTACCGTGTCTGCATGAATGTTGTTCAGACCCGCTTGATATGCCGCTTGATCTAGAGGTTCTCTCTTGTAGCGCTGAACCTCACGCTCTAGATCGTGTAGATCTACCTTAAGGCTTCTGGGCGGTGGGTATCTATCCACAAGATGATGATTTGGATGGTTTCTGCGATAACAGCCCAAAAGGTATTGCTTAGACAGCATGTAGTTATGTCTTCGCACTGGTAGGATCTTTGTCTCCTGATGGAGGTGGTCCACATGAGAGCTGAGGAAACAGGCCTTCGCAGTTCGGAGGGCGGCATTCTGACAGATCTGAATATTATTCCACTGCGTGTCACAAAGTTGACGAGACCACACCGGCGCTGTATAACATACCACAGACCGGCCAATTGTTTTGTACGTGGTCAACAAGGTTTCTTTGTCTGCACCCCAAGTGCTGCCAGCGAGTGGAGGACCTTGTTTCTACTTTTGACTTTATTGCAGATTGCTGTGGCGTGTGGGGAGAAAGTGTAGGAGCTGTCAAATGTGACGCCAAGTATTTTGGGACACTTGATGGTCGGAATCATTTCTCCATCGACCATCACAGTCAGCTCAGATTTGGTGGCGGATATCTTCAGATTTCTTGCAGCGAAATATGAGGCAAGCTCGTTGAGGTAGACGTTCAACCTATCGCAGATGTCATCAATGGGTGGGGGCCTGATGCCATGATCGTACAATCGTCCGCATATGATACGATCTCTATGCCGTCTGGAGGGGGTGGGATGGAGGATAGGTAGAGGTTAAACAGAGCCGGAGATATCACCCCACCTTGGGGAACTCCCTGTTTCACTCTACGGTGTTTCGACTTCTTATCCCTAATTTCCACAAATGACTGGCGGCCACACAGATAATTCGCGACCCATCGTTTCAGGCCTGGCTGGAGGGACGTGTTGGCGATGTCCTTAAACAATTTGGCATGGCTGACCGTGTCGAATGCCTTCGATAGGTCCAGTGCCACGAGGACCGTTCTGGCACATGGCCTGGGTTGATTGAAGCCACGGCAAATGTGTGTGGTGATGGCATGCAAGCTGTTGTTGAGCTGCGCAGTCTCCGAAATCCATGTTGATGCTCGGCGAATGGAAATTTTCCTACGAGGCACGGGGGGAGTAATGCCTCAAGCGTCTTTGCCACTGGTGAGAGAAGGGAGATCGGGCTGTACGACTCCCCCAAACTCGGGTCTTTTCCAGGCTTCAGTAGCGGGATCACTCTGCCCATTTCCAGACATCGGGAACTATAAGAGTGTTCAATGACAGGTTGAGGACAGTGGTAAGGTACTCAACTCCAGGTGAATCCAGAATCTTCAGCATCAATGTAGAGATTCCGTCGGGGCCCAACGCCTTGGAAGATTTGGCGCCACGGATGACATTCGTAACTTCGCCCACGGTAAATTGTGATGGCTGTTCATCGGCTCGGAGACCACGAATACGGCGAATGGCTCTCCTCCTTGTCAGACTGTTGTTGTTGTTGTAGCAGTTTATTGTGTTCTATCTTTCGTCTGCTTGATTCTGTTGAGTGTCAAGACCCAGGAACTCCGCGACTAAGATGGGGTGCGTCCACAGGGATCTGGGTCTGAGTCGAGTGGGTCTGACCGGGCAGTCCCAGACTGTCAGACTGTCATCAGGGTCTGCCCCAGTGCCTCACAAACTGGGTCTGCCCCAGTTTGTGATGATGCAGGCTGGCATCAGGGCCGATAAAGACTAATTGCCTTTGGGGATCAATGCTCAATTGAAATCAATGCAGTATTCGTACTAAACTCCGGCTCGCAGACTTAAAAAAGTCTGAAGGAGTTGAATCCTACGGAATCAACAAGTTGATACTGAAGGTCTATAAAATCGGTGGCGTTAGGGAATCAGGAGGAACTATCGACCACATCGCTAAAGTCTGTCGGATAGCAGGAGACTAAAAATCCCCCTGCCACAACGAGACCGGAGGGGATGGCATCGAAACTTGACCCGACAAGCCCTGTGTGGGTGAGTCATTCGGTTGGACTGGGTTGAAGGTGTGCGCCAGCATGGACCTCAAAAAGTACTTCGACAGCAGCAGCTAGTGAAGCATCTAAGGAGGAATCGTTCACACCCTAAGTGTCCAGTGTCCTGAATAAGAGTGGTTCCACAGCTTTCTCACCTGACAAGATCTTACAAATCTTGTGAGAATGAACTCCTGGCTGAATCAACAGTGGTGGAAGTTCTGAATCCTGACTATGATCCGGTTTCTACAGATAAATCTCCACCATTGTAAAGCCGCTTCGGCGGCACTAAAGGTCTTCTTGATGGCAGGGGGATTTGACGTGGTTCTTATCCGGGAACCTTAGGTGTGTGGAGAAATGGTTCGTGAGTGTATATTGCGTATATACGGAACAGACAAACAAATAAACAAAAAAAGCGCAACAATTTTATTGTTATATAATAGATTAGCTGGACAGGACCCGCTCTGCTGCGCCTTCTTTCACTCTCTTTTTTATCTGAGCCCTACACTTGCACGGACAGGAAATAAATTCTGTTTGGGGGTGCTGGTACGGCCTTTCAGATATTTCGGATATAATATTGCTCTACTCCCAAATACCTTCCATTTCAACCTTATGTTGCTATGGTCCGTAAATATATCCCACATTGTCATTATTGGGTTATATTTCCATTTAGCGGGCTTAGGAGGTGACGCGGCCCCTCTAGATATCCCTACTTAAATAAGGAGTTATTAAAAACAAATAAATAAATAAAACGAAATAAAAATAGATTTGCGCGAATATAAGAAAAATTCAACTGCGTCAGATTGTTTCCACTGATTGTTGGCGGCTAAAATAGCGGAATATTCCCCCATCTAATTCATTTTACTAATTATTTTTACTTTCGCTGTAGTTAAGCAAATTTCTAGTAGAGACCACGGGGCTGTTTATGAAACAAGGCTATCTGATGGAACAGGCATATTTACAGCAGAGCTCGCAGCTATATTTCTTTTACTCGAAAAATTTCTAGCACATTAATATGCACAGATAGTCTTAGTGCTGCAAGAGCATTATATGAAATCATGAAAGGAAATTTTGGCCCCTACATTCTTTTTGTGCGAGCCTGCTGAGGTTACAGTTTTCTAGATTTCCTTACACTCATGTATTCTTGGTAATGAAAGAGCAGATAAACTGGCCAAAAGAGCTTGAAAACTACCATTATTGTCGCACCAAGTTTCCCCAAGTGCTATTATAAACCAATGCAGAGCTCTCCGAAATATCAAAAACTTAAATTTGTGGAGCATTTCACATTCCTTTTTACGGGAGATAAATTCTGAAATTATCAGATCCCATTCCAATCCCCACCTCAAAAGGAGCGATTGTATTTTACTAGCCAGACTAAGAGTGAACAAAGCTATCTTCCATACAAGGCATTACTACGACACAACTTCACTGCGTTTATGCACCTTTTGCAGCGTTCCAATTTCAGTTAAGCACATCTTTGTGGAGTGCCCCTACTCGAAGATACTCAAGCCTATAAAGCAAATTATTAACGTTGAGATTCTATTGCAAATTGTTAACTGCAGCGATATACATTTTTTTTGGCACAAATTAACAAATCTTTAAAATGACACAACATCAACGAGGTATAGTCCCGAATTTTGATTCCTTCCACCTTAAATTTAAACTGGACAGATTTTCTACACATAGCGGGCGCCCATGGTCCTCGTTACCCGGCGCCTCTTTCTGTATTGTGTAAATATATTTTATGTAATATGTTGTAAATAAATAAATAAGATTTTTTTGTGATGTGAAAAAAATCTTACTACTTTTAGTGAATTAAGCGAATAGAAAATACTTTCGAATGAAAAAAATTTTTTTTGTGTGACGGACGCTTCAAAAATTTGATGTGGGTTTCGCGGTTAGTGTATATTTGGCCATTTCAAGCGAATTTTGCGTACGCAATTTTCGATTGAAATATAAAGGGTGATTTTTTTGAGGTTAGGATTTTCATGCATTAGTATTTGACAGATCACGTGGGATTTCAGACATGGTGTCAAAGAGAAAGATGCTCAGTATGCTTTGACATTTCATCATGAATAGACTTACTAACGAGCAACGCTTGCAAATCATTGAATTTTATTACCAAAATCAGTGTTCGGTTCGAAATGTGTTCATTCACCGTAACGTTGCGTCCAACAGCATCTTTGAAAAAATACGGTCCAATGATTCCACCAGCGTACAAACCACACCAAACAGTGCATTTTTCGGGATGCATGGGCAGTTCTTGAACGGCTTCTGGTTGCTCTTCACTCCAAATGCGGCAATTTTGCTTATTTACGTAGCCATTCAACCAGAAATGAGCCTCATCGCTGAACAAAATTTGTCGATTCACTGAAAATGATTTCACTGAAAATGATTCACTGAAAATGATTTGCAAGCGTTGCTCGTTAGTAAGTCTATTCATGATGAAATGTCAAAGCATACTGAGCATCTTTCTCTTTGACACCATGTCTGAAATCCCACGTGATCTGTCAAATACTAATGCATGAAAATCCTAACCTCAAAAAATAACCTCAATGATTTTTTGTGATGTAAAAAAAAAACTTTAATCTTTTTAGTGAATTAAGAGATTTGAAAGTACTTTCGAAAGAAAAACAATTTCTCCCATATATTGTAAAAAGTGGTCACAAAGTTGTGTGACGTGCGCTACAAAAAATGGTATCGTATTTTGCGTAGCTAACCTCATTTTTTAAAATTTTTAAATTTGTGTCTAAAAAACCCAAAACTATTACAAATATTTGTCTAAAGTCGTGAACTCTATATAAAACACGCTGCGTGACGAACCTCAGTGTACAACACACTGCTACAACAACAACAACACTATATCTTTTCCACTAGCTTATAAATTAAAAGAGTTCAGCTGAACAATGTATGTTATTGTATATAAACAACATTTAAGAGAGATTTTATGCCTTTAGATCAGTTATACATGAACTTAAGATTTCATTACAGCATATTGTCCGGCTCTAAACCATTTTGTTCAAGCTTGCTATTCAAAGAATAATAGCACATCAAAGAACCTTGCACCATGATTAATTTGATGAAGATTCATGGCGATTCAGAAATCGCGATACAGCTAGCCGGTCAAATGCTTTTTAGCAACATAACATAGTTTGCCTCAACTTTAAAAGTGTTTGCTGTGCTATTCTCTGAATTGAAAGGGTATTCGAAGGCGTAAATGTAACTCGTTTTCCAAATTTTAGCCAAATGGGATAAGACCTCTGAGGGCTCCACAAATCAAATGACAGTTCTGGGTTATAATGAAAAAGAAATCGAAATATAGACCCTCCTACCACACAATTTATGGACAATAATATTAAAATTGTTTTAAACCCTGAAAAGTCATTCTTATTTTGTTTACAATAATAATAGCCGTCGTGCGTCGTCGTTTTGACGAAGGATGACTATTAAAAAACAAAATATTTTTCGTGACGCACGCTACAACGCATGGACCTGACTTTGCGTGTTAAATATTTATGTTTCTAAAATAATAAATTTATTTATTTCTTTACTAGAACTGACGAATATAAAAAGGATAAAAATATTTAAATAGTTTGGTCCATCTATGTTGAGTTTACTGTGGTATACGAACACGTAAAAAGGTTAACACAATCAAACTCCAAATTTTTTTATAGATTAATTCATTTTCTACTCTAACATTGAATTCATTTGAATTTATTTGAAATTTCGTTGGTTGGCAAACTGTTTCAGGGATCTGCCCATATGTAAAACAATACTTTTATTTTATGTTTTTATTTTATTTCAACATTTCAGTCACTAGCCTCATGGAAGCCCTATATAGTTACAATGCTTCTGAATGGAATCAACAATACAAACTTTAAATGCTAATATAACATGGATTTAAAAACTAAAACAACAAAATCAGTTAAAACACACCAATTTAAAAAATTTTGCTTTTATTTTTATTTACAGACTTTCCATAACATGCGATAACGCCGCTTATGGGTGCACATTGGTCCTAAAGCTTGACGCCCTTAACGCTCATTTGGAAGAATGTGAACATAATCCGAAAAAACCATTACCGTGCGAAAAGGGTTGCGGATTTGTCATACCCAAAGATGAGTTAAAAGATCACAACTGTGTTCGCGAATTGCGCACAATGATTTTGACCCAACAGCAAAAAATTGGGGAATTCAAAACAGAAATTGCCGATCAAACTTTAACAATTAATGAGCTAAAGCGAGAACTGCAGCTATTTAAAGATTTTATGCGTGCCATGCGTGTATCTAACCCTGCTATGCGTGCTATAGCCGATCAAATGGAACGTGATGAGGTTATTCGTTGGAGCAGCACATTGGCTAGAGCTCGTGTTACTCGTTGGGGCGGTATGATATCCACACCAGACGATGCACTACAGGTAACGAAGTACAATACAAATAGAGTAAATAGAGTGAACATATAATGTTGAGAGACCAGATCACTTTACCCAGGTTGGACAAAAAGGTTTATACCGTCGAATTTTTCACGAAAATTATCATTTATACCAATAAGCTTTTTTGGCTCACAAGATTGCCAAAAAAGGCAAAACCCCGATGTCTAAATGTGGATGTAGCGATCCTCGCAAGCCCGTTTTGGTCCAAAAGACTGAGCTAATGAACTCCGCACTGGCTGTTGTTGTTGTCGTTGCAGTTGTACACCAGAGGTGGACAAAATAAAATTGAGATTGTATGTGTGATTTACGCCTTCTAAAAAAAGTCATATACATTAAAAGTCTTATACGTAGTAATAAGAAAATTAAACAACGTTTCCTTTCTTGTCTAGCATTGAAGCGGAATATAACAGTTTTAAATTTGAAAACAGAAAAATGATACGTACACTCATGCATGTGTTCATTTGTTGCTCTCGACTGAAGCCAAGAGAATAAGAACATGCGTGAATTGAGCATAATAGGTAGAGTAAAGAAAATTTTAGTTTAGTGGTTGTTGTTGTAACCACATTTGTATGTGGAGATGACGATCCTAGTCCAGCTCCATATGTTAGCAAGCTAGTTCCAGTCCATAGGACCGATCGCCGCGAGAACGTTTTGACAATTAGTTTTTAAAGGCGCCAATAACTCACATTGTCACATCGAGTATCGCAGGCACTCAATACTTAAGCAAGAGCCGGCCTATCAGTGAGACTCTCCATTCGATACTGCTGATTGTCCGCGACTGCAGTTGCAGCCGTTATGGAGCATTCCACAATCCGCAACTTGTGGAGAAAACGGAACTTAGAGTTCCAATCCGTGTGGTGCCCATAGTCATCCCGGCACGGGATGACATTAAGGAACAAGGGCAAACTTTTCACATATCATTGAGTGCTGTCCGATTCAAGTTTAAGCTCATTGATAGGGTGGCTCCTTTTTATATCCGAGCCCTAACGGCGTGCCGTTCTCCCCCAAACTTTGTACATGGAAAAGTACCTCACAAATGTCGCCAGTATTAGAAGGGGATAACCACCGCTGAATATTGTTTTCTGATGTTATCGCCAGGATTCTAGGCGTTCAGCGTTGAAAAATATGTAATGTTCAAAATATGTATTGATACTGTTTTGTGTTTAAAAATCCTCAACATGATGTATCGTTTAACGGCATTTCGCAAAGAAATAAAGAAACAAAAAAAAGTTGATTTTGCAGAAATCTACGGCTGGTACAATCTAATGGTAGCCGGTTGTACTCACCGGATTGACCCAATGGAAGCCTCATCGGCAAGGGCTACCTCAGTGTACGTGTTCGTCTTTTTTCGTCATAGGAGAAGCACATGCCAGAGTGCCTTCTCCGCACGCGTCTGGTCCGTGCCGGGATTGAAAAGAACCCCGGACCCTGGTTCTGTTCGGTTTGCCAGAACCGCCTCCATCATCGGTCGGTGTCGGTGAGGTGTAACCGGTGCATGGAGTGGGTACATTTCCGATCTTGCTCTGGCCTCACTTCACTGCGGGAGGATAGTCATACTGGATATGTCGCAAGGTGCTATGCGAACATAGCCAGCGGTGGGTCACAAGCGTCGTCGTCTTCTGCGTCCTCGTAGTCGACCTCTCCTGTACGGTAATATACGCAACGGCAGCATCCCAGCCCAAATATTGCCAGGCCAGTGCCGGGAAATGTATCATTTTGCAACTAAACTGCAACGGACTCCGTGGCAATATCGTTGAGATTGTGGATTTCATGAGTCGGAAAGATATATTGGTCGCAGCGATCCAGGAGACAAAGCTGACCAACACCTGCAGCTTGCACAGTTGTCACGCATACAATGTGCTACGTAAGGATCGCTCAAGGAATGGAGGTGGGGGATTGTCCTTCGTGATACACCATTCCGTGCAATATAGATCTATCTCGCCTGGCGCTAGTGACCCCTAAATGGAATGCATGGGGATAGCAGTCAGGTCTGGTACTGCCGAGATAGAGCTATAGAACGTGTACATACCGCCGGTTGGTAGCTGTGTCCCGATTAATGGCCAGGCTTACAACCCCAACAAAGTGGGTTGCTATCTGGCCATAATCGTCTGGTTCTAGGGAACTTTAATGCGCATCACACGTCATGGCATTCTCTCCTAGGTAACGACCAGCGTGTACATACCGCCGGTTGGTAGCTGTGTCCCGATTAATGGCCAGGCTTACAACCCCAACAAAGTGGGTTGCTATCTGGTCATAATCGTCTGGTTCTAGGGAACTTTAATGCGCATCACACGTCATGGCATTCTCTCCTAGGTAACGACCAGCGTGACATAGCTTTGGTACAGCAGATTGAAAGCTCCACGTTTTGCACGGTGAATGAGGATGCCCCCACTAGGATTACGAGGAGGTGCAGCAGCTCGCCAGACATCTCCATTGCATCCCCTGATCTCCTGAGTGGCGTATCCTGGCAAGCCGTCATCTCTTTGGGGTCAGACCACCTCCCAATATTTCTCACCATCGACCGACCACCCGACTTCATAACCTCTGAGCGCCGGACGTTTATCAATCATAAGAAGGCCGATTGGACTGGCTTCAGTGAACTGCCACCCTCTGATGTGCTAGTGTCCATGAGGAAATTCCCATACATCATTAACGCAACAGCCGTTCGCTTTATACCAGCCGAATACCTCAAGTGCGGCCTAATTTCCCGGCGCAGGCAGTGGTACTCGCAGACGAGCGTGATGGGATTCGTTGTATGAACCCCACTAACCCCAGATTCAGCGAGCTGAATCTGGAAATAAACAGGGTAGTCAACGAACATAAGCGGAACTTGTGGCTGAAGCACTTGGAGCAATGTAACTTAGGCACCGGTTTAGGCAAGCTGTGGTCTACTGTTAAGTCACTCTCGAACCCCGGTAGACGGGATGACAGGACCTCAGTCACTTTTGGCGAAATAGCCGTGACTGATCCGAAGAGATGCGCCAGGTTGTTCAACCGTCTATTTATTGTGCATCCCGAGAGAGACAGGGCAAGGAGGAGAGCCATTCGCCGTATTCGTGGTCTCCGAGCCGATGAACAGCCATCACAATTTACCGTGGGCGAAGTTACGAATGTCATCCGTGGCGCCAAATCTTCCAAGGCGTTGGGCCCCGACGGAATCTTTACATTGATGTTGAAGAATCTGGATTCACCTGGAGTTGAGTACATTTCCACTGTCCTCAACCTGTCTTTGAACACTCTTAAACTTCCTGATGTCTGGAAAATGGGCAGAGTGCTCCCGCTACTGAAGCCTGGAAAAGACCCGAGTTTGGGGGAGTCGTACAGACCGATCTCCCTTCTCTCCCCAGTGGCAAAGACGCTTGAGGCATTACTCCTCCCGTGCCTCGTAGAAGAATTTCCATTCGCCGAGCATCAACATGGATTTCGGAGACTACACAGCACAACAACAGCTTTGCATTCGCCGTATTCGTGGTCTCCGAGCCGATGAACAGCCATCACAATTTACCGTGGGCGAAGTTACGAATGTCATCCGTGGCGCCAAATCTTCCAAGGCGTTGGGCCCCGACGGAATCTCTACATTGATGCTGAAGATTCTGGATTCACCTGGAGTTGAGTACCTTACCCCTGTCCTCAACCTGTCATTGAACACTCTTATAGTTCCCGATGTCTGGAAATGGGCAGAGTGATCCCGCTACTGAAGCCTGGAAAAGACCCGAGTTTGGGCGAGTCGTACAGCCCGATCTCCCTTCTCTCACCAGTGGCAAAGACGCTTGAGGCATTACTCCCCCCGTGCCTCGTAGGAAAATTTCCATTCGCCGAGCATCAACATGGATTTCGGAGACTGCACAGCACAACAACAGCTTTGCATGCCATTACCGCACACATTTGCCGTGGCTTCCCTCCCTCCCGCCCTCCGAACTGCGACGGCCTGTTTCCTCAGCTCTCATGTGGACCACCTCTATCAGGAGACAAAGATCCTGCCAGTGCGAAGACATTACTATATGCTGTCTAAGCAATACCTTTTGGGCTGTTATCGCAGAGACCATCCAAATCATCATCTTGTGGATAGATATCCACCGCCCAGAAGCCTTAAGGTAGATCTACATGATCTAGAGCGTGAGGTTCAGCGCTACAAGAGAGAACCTCTAGGTCAGGCGACGTATCAAGTGAGCCTAGACAATAGCTTCCGGGTGAATGTAGTCCTTGGAGAATGACCGCCCCCATTGCACCTGAGTAAATTGACCTCCCCCGGCAAACCAGAGTAGTTCTGGCTCAATTACGTTCGGGCAGATGCAGCCGCCTCAACTCCTACAGAGCAAGAATTGATGTCGACGTGCATGATGTATGTCGGGATTGTAACCAGGGACCGCACGATACACGTCCCCTGTTTAACTGCCCGGCCAGACCCACTCGACTCAGAACCAGACCTCTATGGACGCACCCCATCTTAGTCGCAGAGTTCCTGGGTGTTGACACTCAACAGAATCAAGCAGACGAAAGATAGAACACAATAAACAGGTACAACAACAACAAATGGTCAAATTAAGCACAAACTTTAGTTTAAAACCAAACGTTTCATTGCACCTAAGAAATTGACCGGTAAACCAGAGTAGTTCTGACTCAATTACGATCCGGCAGTTGCAGCCGCTTCAATTCCTGCAGAGCAAGGATTGATGCAAATGTGCAGGATGTTTGTCCCGATTGTGGTCAGGGGCCAATTTGAGGCACCACGTTTCTTTAATAGAACGATTTCGATATCTGACAATGCCAAATACTCGAAATGGGGCCTGAATAGTCCACTGGCTCTAAGGAGCGTGATTAGACCAATACTTACTAACGCCTCAGTAGTTTGGTGGACTGCGATGGGGAAAAAGTGTAATAGATTCAAAGAACATGTTGTCATGGGATAGGTGGGGCGATGAGGACCACGCCTACTAGGGCGTTGGAGACTATTCTAGATATCCAACCCTTATACATACATACAGATTAAGTGTGAGGCAGTTATTGCGCTTATGAGACTTAGGTGATGGGAGCATTGGTGAAGAATAGCGCCAGGTAATATCATCGCTTCATATTCGAGGCGACGAAAGGAAACCTGGAAGGAATGGAAGAGGTTTCCGATCGGATATCTTAGACGACACTTCGAGTCGAGTGTGAGGCACTGCTACCAGCGGCACAGTCTTGGATTGACGGAACTCTGGTATTGCAATCTGGGAGATCATGCTACACACATGTATTAAAGCTAAAGAACAGAGTGGGCCTGGGGGTCTATATTGAGAACCCAGGGACTGAGTTCTGTTTTCGATTGCCTAACCATAATACGGTCCTGCAGGCGGAGATCCGGGCGATCACGGGATGCGTAAGGTAGTGTGGTGTTATCGCGAGGACGTCGAGTATGAACATCTTTACGGACATAAACTAGCCATTAGGGCAGTAACAACCAGGATGCAAAGGTCAAGAAAAGTCATGGAGTATAAGAAGATTAACGCCTTCTCTGAGAATGGCACGATCCGCATTGTTTGGGTGCCATAGCGTAGTAAGGGCAGACGATTTATCAGTGAAGGCCAGAGGACTGCCGTCAAAAAACTTGGTTAACCCGAAGCTTTTCGGGTCGACGCGTTCCGAGTTAATGGCATGGGCGACGAGCTGGGCGACCTGTGCGGCCCAACGGACATAAGGCCCAAAATCAAGATTGGGCGTTATGATCGCCCATACCGCGGTCATAAAACGGTCATACCCGTGTAAAAAAAATGATATGGTCAGATCCAAATATATCTGGGATAAGATAAAATTGGATCTAATTAGATCCGATTGTATCTGCCATATATAATTATATCTGATGCTATACATAACTATATCTGCTATATATATAATTGTTGGAACTACTGTGCAAAAAATAGGCGATATAGCCAATTTTCGAACTTAACCTGCCTGAGCTCAATATCTCTATTTTAAAAGACTGTAGGGTGATTTCAACAGACAGATGGACGATCATGGCTGGATCGCCTTAGATTTTTACAACGTTCAGGATTATATACATTATATAGTCGCAAATGGATATTTCGATGTGTTGGAAACGGAATGACAAAACAAATATACCCCCATAATTCGGTGTCGGGTATACAAACGTTAAAGTTTTAGTTGAATAAACTAAATTTTACTTGTAGAGAGAAGTATAAAAATTTGAAGAGATCATCTTACACATACGGTCCTATTTTTTTTGTGCCCCACTGAATTACAGCGTTGATTGCAACGGGCCTTTTGTATCAAATTTGGTAGAATTTACTTTCAATTTTTAGGGTTTGGACGGATGGTCGGCCCATTTCGATTTTGGTAGATTTTTGTCGGAATTGTATCTTTATACCCAAAGTCATAGGATAGGGGGTATATTCATTTAGTCGTTTTGTTCAATACATATGGAAATTTCCATTTCCGACCCTATATTCGTGATCGTCGTAAAATTCTAAGACGATTTAACTATGTCCATCCGTCAAGAATTAAGACATTTGACTGAAATTTGGAACAGAACCATATTCGTTTCCAAACGCAAGTTAAGTTCGAGATTGGGCCAAACCGGAATATATTTAAATAAAGTTGCCATATAGACCGATCTACCGATTAAGGTTCTTAAGCCCATAACAATCGCACTTCGCTGTAAAGGCTGGTACTTCATTCACTTTCCGCGACATTTTTCGCCGAGTACTTAGTTTAGAGCAAAAAACTCGCTGATTTCATTCAGTAGGACATTCCCTTATTACTTATGGTAAAATGTTAATATCTTTGATATATGTGTAGTGTTTGAAAAAAGTAATCGCGAAAAACATGAGGTTTGAATGGTGAAAAACGAAAACAGTACCAGCCTTAATTTGGAACAATGAGTTGCAAAAGTACCCCAGATATTCCGATAGAATGTGGTTAATATCGGACTATATATAAATATAGCTGACATATGTCGATCTGCTCATTTGAGGTTTTGAGCATTTTTACCCCATTTTGTTATTTCCCGAAATTGACAAATTTTGAAAAGGGAGAAGTTTTGGTCGCCCTAACATTCTTACCCGATAGAGACCTATACTCCGGAAAAAACTTATTTTGTACAAATACAAATCCGGTTATATTATCGTATATTATTAAATAAATAATAACAGTTACAAGAATATTGCGAGTATTTTGATTTAGTTTACAATTTTGTTCGGCTGTGAAGAAACTTTGTGGTTTTTTGAACAATTTTCGTCGGAAAATTTTATTGTAGTGGCAACGCTGAGATTTTTAACTTCATGCAATCGTTTCTTTGCTTAGCTCTCTCACATATGCCCATATTACTTATCACCTACCGCACAGCGGGAGAAAATCACAAAAACAAACTTGTAAAAAATATGCCGTGTGAGAACGGCTAAAGATCTGAGGTGTTAGCGAAGCCCTAGGTTGTCCGGGCGGCTTTTGGAAGGCCCTTAAAGTTAGTCACTACGCTATTTCGGATGCCAAATCTTGTAATCCGGTTTGTAATCCGATTTCAATTTTTTTTTGCTGGACAGTGCTCAAAAATCCCTACAAAAAAGTCCGCCTGAGGTCTACAATATCTCCAATGGTTTGGGGGATATTCGACTTTTCTACAATTTTGACCGAGACCAATTGACGAAGGCATTTGTGGCTCGATTTCCTTTTTATGCATGATTTGGATTCGTGACAATATTTACAAGGACTTTGCGGCAGAAGTGTCAATACTTGATAATTTAGTTAAAAGTTATACAGTTTGGAATTCAAAAAATGTGAAAAAGGGTATTTTCTGGATTTTGAAAGATTGGATCCAGTCGATTCCTATGATGTATGGCTTTTCTATATCTGTGATATAACAATGTAAGGACTTTGTAACGTCACCTATTGTCACGTTGCAGTCGAACTTGGTCAGTAGATTAATCTTGGTGTTTGCATCGTAGGCGCTGTCTTGAGTTGTCAAGGCTTTTGGTTTTCCGATGCTGTGCCACGTTAAAATTGATATTATTGTCATATTGGATTTGTAAACGAACGGGCTAGAGTTTATCTTCAGGGTGGTGAACTTCCGAAGGTTTTAAAACTGTACATTTCTGGTGGTTGATACTTCATTTATATTAAATATTTTCTTCAGTTCGAATTTCTTGCCCTTTTCGTCTTTAAAGATTTTTGACAGCTTGCCACCTTTTGTGCTGATAGAGAAGTTGTCTTTGTGAAATAGACAAAATTTCACGTAGCGCGGGTCTCCAAAATTCAGAATGTTTTTTTAGGTATTCTTTTGTTTTCTGCTTTCAGGTCTATAATATGCTATGTCTCATCTACCATTTGATCTAAATGTATGTCCTGATTTGTGTCATCAAGCATTTTGAGTAAATGGATTCGTATGAACTCCCCCAAACCCATTTCCTCCGCACTGCTATAAAGATTTTCTTCCAAAATATTTACATAGTGCTCTCCAGTCATTTTAGAGTACATTTTTATGAGCCTACCAACTCCTGAAGAGGAGGCTTCCTCCACTAAGTCATACAGTATTATAAGGTTTTTCGATTTTAGCCTTTGTGTTGGTTCACACCACACTCTTTTCCGATTTTTGCAATTTTTTAGTTCATATTTTGACTCATCTGTTCAAATAACTTTATTCCAAAATGATTTAGGCATATTTTAATACTTTTTTGCTGAAGCCAATTGTTTTCTTTTTCTATTGGCTGCTCGTAGGAGCAGCCGTTGAATCATCCAGATCGCCGTAAAAGCCATCCAGATCGCCATCCTCAAAAGAAATGAGAACCTAAAGTAGAACTCCTTCTGACTGCTAGTGCGGGACACGCACACAGAAGGTGTTCTATAGTCTCCGAAGGAGTAAAGCTAGCCGCTTGAAATTTTGCACAAATACTTCTTATTAGTGTAGGTCGGTTGTAAATGGGCCATATCGGTCCACGTTTTGATATAGCTGCCATATAAACCGATCTTGGGTCTTGACTTCTTGAGCCTATAGAGTGCGCAATTCTTATCCGATTAGAATGAAATTTTGCATCAAGTGTTTTGTTATGATATCCAACAACTGTGCCAAGTATGGTTCAAATCGGTCTATAACCTGATATAACTGCCATATAAACCGATCTTGGGTCTTGACTTCTTGAGCCTCTAGAGTGCGCGATTCTTATCCGATTGGAATGAAATTTTGCACGACGTATTTTGTTATGATATCCAACTGTGCCAAGTATGGTTCAAATCGGTACATAACCTGATATAGCTGTCATATAAACCGATCTTGGGTCTTGACTTCTTGAGCCTCTAGAGGGCGCAATTTTTATCCGATTTGAATGAATTTTTGCACGAAGTATTTTGTTATGATATCCAACAACTGTGCCAAGTGTGGTTCAAATCGTTTCATAACCTGATATAGCTGTCATATAAACAGATCTGGGGACTTGACTTCTTTAGCTTCTAGAGGGCGCAATTCCTATCCGATTTGGCTGAAATTTTGCATGACGTATTTTATTCTTACTTTCAACAAGTGTGTCAAATAAGGTTCAAATCGGTTCATAACCTGATATAGCTGTCATATAAACCGATCTGGGATCTTGACTTCTTGAGCCTCTAGAGGTCGCAATTATAATCCGATTTGCCTGAAATTTTGTATGACGGATCCTCTCATGACCATCAACATAGGTGTTTGTTATGGTCTGAATCGGTCTATAGCCCGATACAGCTCCCATATAGATCGATCTCTCTATTTTACTTCTTGAGCCCCCAAAGGGCGCAATACTTATTCGAATTGGCTGACATTTTACACAGGTCTCCAACATATAATTTAATTGTGGTCCAAACCGGACCATATCTTGATATCGCTCTAATAGCAGAGCAAATCTTTTCTTATATCCTTTTTTGCCTAAGAAGAGATGCCGGGAAAAGAACTCGACAAATGCGATCCATGATGGAGGGTATATATGATTCGGCCCGGCCGAATTTAGCACGCCTTTACTTGTTTCTTTTTATATTTTCGTTTATATATACCGGACCATTGTTGTTAAAACCCAGCATACTTAGGCGAATAATATCCTTCTGATTATGGCGATAGTTTTTAAAATGAAGTTTTTCTCATAAGGCGAAGTCCATTTGACTAAAATAGTGGGAGCAATTGAGTTGTTTTTATGTTTAATACGATAAATACTTTATACTTGGTGTGTGTTGCTATCTTTGGCTTTCCTTTTCCATTTGCATCTCCGATCATTGAGCTCGTCTTTAATGATCTCGCCCTAACAGGCAAAAAACTTGAAAAATGAAAAAAAATCTTTTCACCAATTTTTAATGCGGCGCTTTTTTTTTTGTTTTTTCCCTATGTTCACTATTTTTACCAAAATGTTTCCCTTAGGGCGCCTTTTCCCCGTTTTTCCATTCAAATAAAACATTTGTTTTATTGACATATGGCATCCTTACTTGGTTTTATCTTCCGCTCTTCTGATTCTATGTTTCTCCATCTCTCGCTTGCCACGTCATCAACTAATGAAAACAAATAGTAGTGTTTTAATGAATAAACAAAAATAATACTGTTTGAATGAAACTCTTAAATTGTAGTAATATGATATTGACCCTAAGTTTTTAAGGATTGTGCTACCTCAACTTCTACCTTATTCAACACACATCTTCACTTCTATACTGATCTCAAGCATATATCCCACCAAATGGAAACACGCCAAAATTATATCAATTCCAAAATCAAAGAATGAATTTCGTCCCATTTTAATTCTGTCATATACATATATCAAAAGTTTTCGAAAAGATTCTACAATACATACACAAGTGTTGGCATACCTTCTCAGTGGGTTTTTGTTGACTGATAGACAAGCGGGATTTCGCGCCGTTCATAGCTGTATTAGCGCATTGGTTGAGGTTTCTAATCCAATAATAAATGCCATTGATGACAATGAGTTTAGGCTTCTCGTGCTGCTTGATCATTCTAACGCATTTGATACTGTTGATCATTTTAATCACATGAAATTACGGATTTTTTTTTTGGTTCTCTTATACATCGACCAGCCTTATAGTATCTTATCTCAGTAACCGTTTTCAATCCATGTGCGTAGGCAACACGAGATCTAGATCCTTGCTAGGGCCTAAAGGAGTTCCATAAGGTTCGATAACCGGACAGTTACTGTTTTCGTTATACGCAAATGATCTTCCACTTCAAATAATTCACAGCAAAGTTATGATGTTTGCAGACGACGTACAAATATATATAAGTGGTTCCGTGCATAAGGTTTTTGAATGCATAACGAAACTCAACAAAGACCTTTCTCATGTATATGAGTGGGCTACGGCGAATGGACTTCTTTTAAATCCCCAGAAGTCTAAATGTCTTATAATCCATAAAAATAAGCACTTCTCAATACAAGATCCGGATAAAGTCATAAATAATCAGAATATTTATATTGTTTCTAGTGCAAGGAACTTAGGTGTTGTCTTTAACAAGACATTATGTTGGTCTGACCATGTGAATGTCATTGTCGGCCAAATATATGCGAAGCTGCGTGCACTATGGGCCACACACCCCTCCACTCCAATTCAAATCCGAGCCTTTTTAGCGAAATCCTTCCTGGTTCCCGGTTTAATATAAGGAGGTGAACTCTTCGCTAATTGCGACTCATCAATCCAGCGAAAATTAAACGTATCGTTTAACAAAATTTTGCGTTATGTCTATGGACGAAGGAGAACTCAGCATGTTTCTCATCTTGGAAATGCTTTTTATGGGGTTGGTTTTAATATTCTTCTCCGAATTAGATCACTAATATTCCTACAAAAGATTATTGCAAAATGAAAACCCAAATATCTCAATACAAATCATAAGGAACGTGTTTGCTTTTGAAAAGAAACTTCTCACTTATTTTAATAACAATATAACTTGCCAATTTTCTTTTAATTTTTAGTACATTCCTTTTCTTTTTAAATCTTGTTTTCAAATTCCTTTTTTATTTTGTTTTACATATTTTTGTTTGCTTTTTAAATTATATTTATTATTTTTAATTAAATAATTTGAACTTAATTATATACATATGTAAACTAGTTAATTCGGATAATTCATGGCATAATTCATCCTGTACTGTAATTATAAGATTTTATGTCTCGTGGTACAGACATTCAATAAAATTCTAAAATTTAAAAAAATCCACTTTATCTAAACTGACATTTTAATCATATCTATAAACCTATAAAATGAATCTCAAAAAACTCATGTCTTGCTTTTTTACTTAAACGCCAGAACTGTTATAAATAAATCGCCAAATACATGTATAAACTCGTATTTAGATATTTACGAATGTGATGGCAAATTTATTCGGTCTTCGTATTTGACGACACACATTTTTTTTAACACCATGCGTTGCTTACTGATTCAACATCGCAAGTCATCGCCACCAATACTAGTAGCGTGTGTTGTTGTTGCATTTGTATTTAAGTAAAAGAGCACTAATAACGATATGCCCTCATTTCCACTTTTGTCTGATGAAGAACATATACGTATGACAAGTCATAATGATGAAAATGAAACAGAGATAAGCTCTCCTGATTCTGATGAAGATGATGTAATTGATACAAAAACGATATTGCAAGATGCCATAATTGCATCCAGCACCTTGCTCAACTTTTTGGAATATCCTGCATCCTCGAACATTACGGAACAAGATAAAATTCAACAAGTAAAAGCGTGCTAAGCCGGGGCGAATCTTGGGAACCATGGATTCTGCTAAAAGTTTATACAAAATAGATGTAGGATAGATAGGACATAATTTTATTCTACTTATCAAACTTCTGTCAAATCAGCAAAAATTAAAGCTCAGGAATCGAACACGGATGGTCGAGAGACCGGTTTACTTGGGAACTATATCAGGTTATAGACTGATTTTGGCCGTATTTGGCACAGTTGTTGGACATCGCATGCGAAATTTCAGCCTAATCGGTCAAAAATTTCGGCTTCCAGGGGCTCAAGGAGCCAAATATGGCGATCGGTTTATATGGGAGCTATATCTGGTTATAGGCCGATTTGAACCGTACTTGGCACAGTTGTTGGAAGTCGTAATAGAACACTATATGCAAATCGGACAAAAATTGCAGCTTCCAGGGGCTCAAGAAGTCAAATCGGTTTATATCGGAACTATATCTAAATCTGAACCGATATGGCCCATTTGCAATCCTCAACGACCTACACCAATATTAAGTATCTGTGCAAAATTGCAAGCAGCTAGCTTTACGCGTTCGAGCTCTATCGTGATTTCGACAGACGGATGGACGGACATGGCTAGATCAACCCAAAACGACAAGACGATCAAGAATATATATACTTTATGGGGTCTTAGACGAACATTTCGAGGTGCTACAAACGAATTGACTAGATTAGTATACCCCCATCCTATGGTGGTGGGTATTAAATACAAGAAATGCTTTTGGCAGAAACTACAAAGGTTAGGAAGAAACAAGTAAAAGCGTTGCTAAGTTCGACCGGGCCGAATCTTGGGATCGTGGATTTTGCTAAAAATTTATACAAAATAAATTAAATTGTAGGGCATAATTTTATGCCACATACCAAAAAATTAAAGCTTCTAGGAACCGAACAAGGATGATCGATAGATCGGTTAACATGGGAGCTATATCAGGTTACAGACCGATTCGGGCCGTACTTGGCACAGTTATTGGAAGTCATACAGGAATACCACATGCAAAACTTCAGCCAAATCGGACAAAAATTGAGGTTTCCAGGGGCTCAAATCGTGAGATCGGTTTATATGGGAGCTATATCAGGTTATGGACCGATTTGGCTAGATCAGTACAGAACGACGAGACGATCAAGAAAATATATACAATATGGGGTCTTAGACGAATATTTCTAGGTGTTACAAACGGAATGACTAGATGAGTATACCCCCATCCTATGGTGGTGGGTATTATATTTTCTAAGTGTGCACATTAAATAAAAAAAAACAAATATCTATGTGAAAAAGAGTAAAAAATTTAACTCGATTATCCGGAACACTTCCTTTCCCGTGTCCACAGGTTGTGGATAGTGGAATGCGGAGTAGCTGCAATTGCAGCCGCGGACAATCAGCGGTATCAAGCGGAGAGTCTCAGTGAGAGGCCTAGCGGCACCGGCTAAAGCATATATACTGAGTGCCGATGATGCTCGATATGACAAGGCGAGTAATTAGCGCCTCTAAAAATAGCCCATGGCCTGATCTGTCCTTTGAACCTGAACGAGCTTGCTCGCCTATAGGAGCTAGACGGGGATCGCCAACTCCACATATAGACATGTGGCAAAAACACCATCCCTTGTTGTTGGCGATGACACACTATACATAAATGGTAGTTAACATACTACCAACCTTATTACCTTTTTACATGTTGATCAAAGGCTTGCGCAAGACCATTCATTTCTGCTTTCGAGACACACTAACAATCGTAGAGTATTTCAAGAACTGAACTCTTCGTTTAAAAATACAACATTGTATGCGACAATTGAGAACTGAGTAAAATAGATAATAAGACATTTAGGCAACGAGATGAGTGAATGCAAAAATAGATTGATTAAGATTTCAGTGAGTGCACTTTGAACAATGCATGTATTGTACTTTTTGCTTCAGACAAAGTTAAGGGTGATATTTTAGTTTTATCTTTTTGGCAACACTGGTTTAAAGAGCTCACACACGTTTCGTTGTTCTAGCAGTGCACGCACGTTTCGTGTTTTGTTTCACTGTCGAACATCTTCAGTTTGGTCTATAATTTAAGCATGCAAAAGCCACCAATGGATCCAGAAAAAGACACAGTTTGGTGCGACTTATAGGCTGGTGGCATCATTGGACCGTACTTCTTCAAAGATGAATGGAATCGTAACGTAAGTGTGAATTATGAGTGCTATCGTGAGATGATATCCAACTTTTTTGTCCAAAATGTAAGAGCATGACTTGCATGACATGTGGTTTCAACAAAACGGTGTCACATGCCACACGGCACGCGTACCTATGAACTTATTGAGAGGCGAGTTCGGTGAATATTTTATTTTACGTTCGGGACCGGTCAATTGGCCACCTACATCATGCGTTTTAACGGCTTTAGACTATTTTTTGGGGGGCTATGTTAAAGCTCATGTCTATACAGACAACCCCGCTTCAATTAACGCATTGGACTAAGCGGATGGACCATTTGAGAGGCAGTCACGGTCAACATTTGCATGAAATAATCTTTAAACATTAAATTATGTGAGCCGAACTATCGATTCTAATAAAAATTTCATGAATTTTTCTGAATTTTTTTTTTTGTTTTTTTTTTGTTTTTTTTTGTTTTTTTTTGTTTTTTTTTGTTTTTTTTTGTTTTTTTTTTTTGTTTTTCGAAAAACTTTCCTATGGCTCTTAAAAAATCACCCTTTATTTTTGTCGTCTGCTTTTGTAGTACGAAACAAGATATAGATATTCATTTACAGGTAGTGGCAATTGATTTTATTATGCGTTTACATTCATTTTTAATTATTTCTTTCTCGTCATCTTCAAACTGAAAAGGCTTATTGGTATTTGCAAATAAATACAGGCTTTTTTTATGGGAAATTGGTCAATTATTTATTTAACATTATTGCATCCAAGTTAAAAATTAGTTATTCTTTTAAATCTTTTGCAATTATTGCGTCTGATAGATTAGTTTGACATGTTTTTTTTTAATCTTTGTATATAGACTATAACCAGATGAATTGTAGGGTAGAATTCCCCTTGCAAAATGTTTCTTTAAATTTTTAACAAATATCTATGAGGCAGTTGATTTCATTTAAATTAATATTTAATATACAGTACATTTCTTGTTTTTCTTGTAACAAGAGGGTGCAGATACTAATCCGCCCCTTCCCACTATGGACGTAGTCCTAAGCCAGTAATCGGTTTGTTGTGTGCTCTAAAAACTATAAAGTAACCTCTAAAAAAAAAATTTTAAGTAAGGAATTCCGTGCTACTTACAAAATCCTTAATTGTTTTCATTACCACTCCCCTAAGTTGGTTCATGTCTGGTATTGTGTCTCCACCTAAGTGCCAGTATATGTTAGACGCGAAAGCCGGGCAATTACTTTAATGATGACGTTAGATTTGAGTTTAAGGCAGATTTCTTAAAAAAATTTTAGAAGTTTTGAACATGAATTGCAAAGTTTTTCAGTAGCAGCTACATCTGCGATAGATTTTCCCACAACATTATGAAATAAGTGAGCAACTCAAAAATTTGATTATAGCTGCGAAAAGCCGGTTTCATATTAGATGCACGTTCAGTCACAATCATTGCGTTATTGTCTAGCGTACAATTAAATTTATTTCATAGGTTATTCAGCTTTTTCAAAATATTTTCACTTACAAAGAGAAATTAAATTGGCAGAATATAAATTTTATTACTTGTACATCTTTTACCTCCCATCGAACTCATTTCGAGTTCATATATAATTCATCGTTTTTCAGAAAATGGATGGCTAGCGCTAAGAAGGACTTACGCAAGTGAATTAAATTGGCAGAATATAAATTTTATTACTTGTACATCTTTTACCTCCCATCGAACTCATTTCGAGTTCATATGTAATTCATCATTTTTCAGAAAATGGATGGCTAGCGCTAAGAAGGACTTACGCAAGTGGATTTCTGATCATAGAATAGTCGTAAGTCCAAAACCAACCGTTTTAATCGAACTTAATTCAGGTAAAATATCATTATAACACGTGTTGTTAATTTCGTTAATATTTCGGGCAATGGTGGTAGAGTGAGGCAGAAGGCTGTGTTTGAATCATGCCTGAGTAAAAAAATTACTATGGTCAGATCCAAATATATCTGCGATAAGATTAAGTTCGATCTGATCTGATGCTATATATAACTATGTCTGGTAGTAGATATAATTGGGTATGTTACCAGGCATAATTATATCTGCTATATATAATTATATTCAAAGAGATATGCTATATATAAATTTATCTTGTCTCGGATATAATTATATGTGGCCTTAGATATAATTAATAAATATTATTAAATATTAAATTAATAATAAATAGCACAAGATATATTTATATATGTACATCTTGCGCTACAAATAACTGAATTTAGTTCTTTCAGTGTTTTAACTTAGAGTTACTCACATTTTATTATACCCTACACCACTACTGTGATACAGGGTATTATAACTTAGTGCATTTGTTTGTAACACCCAGAAGGAAGAGAGATAGACCCATTGATAAGCATACCGATCGATTCAGAATCACTTTCTGATTCGATTTAGCTATGTCCGTCTGTCCATGTTAATTTGTGTATAAAGTACAGGTCGCAGTTTTCATCCGGTCGTCTTAAAATTTGGTAGAGGCGAAGCCTATTGAAATTGGAAAAAATCGGTTTAGATTTGGATATAGCTCTCATGTATATGTTCGTCCGATTTGCAGTAATACTAGAATAAAATGGTCGTTTGTTAACCGATGCTCTCGAAATTTGACAGAAGGATTTTCTTATGACTCCAGACATTACCAGCGATTTTCATAGAAATCGGTTTAGATTTGGATATAGCTCCCATATATATGTTCGTCCGATTTGCAGTAATAATGCAATAAAATGTTCATTTGTTAACCGATTCTTTTGAAATTTGTTAGGAAGGATTTGCTCTTGACTCTCGCCATTACTGATGAATTTCATGGACATCGGTTTAGATTTAGATCGTCATATATATATATCGTCCTATTTTTACTCCTAGAGCCACTGCAAGCGCATTTATTGAGCAATCTTCCCAAAACTTCGTATGTGAGAAATTTGCTTGAAATAGGTTCAAATTTAGATATAGCTCCCATATATATGTTCGTCCGATTTGCAGTAATATTGCAATAAAATGGCCTTTTGTTAACCGATTCTCTCGAAATTCGGCAGGAAGGATTTTCTTATGACTCGATATTACTGGCGAATATCGTAGAAATCGTATATCGCTAGATTTTCACCCCAACAGCCGCTGCAGGCGCATTATTTGACCAATCTTGCCAAAATTTTGCACAACGCTTTCCTTGACGACTACCACATTATCTGAAAAGTTTGCTTGAAATCCCACATATATGTACGTAAGATTTTGGGTAATTTGGCAAAAATGTTGTCGTTTTTCAACCGTACTTATTGTAATTTGAATATATTTGATCGCCGAGGTCCATCAAAATTGGTTCAGAATTGGAAATAGCTCCCACATTGTACTTATAGGGTATTATATAGTCGGCACCGCCCGACTTTTGCCCTTCCTTACTGGTTTTATTTTACGTAATATAGGAAATAATATATTCCTATAAGTAATCCTAAAGTGTTAGGTATTTTACTAAAAAAGTTTCTAATTCTCAAAAAGTGATATATTTTGTCATTTTTTAAAATTTGATCAATATGTTGGTGTTAACAATTGGTAATATGTGATATATTGGAGTTTTATTTTCTAAATGTAATATTGTTACAGAATATAAAATATTAAAAAATATTTTTAATTAATATAATTAAAGGTGTAGGGGTCTACCAAAACTCACTGTTCCAAATTTCATCGAAATTAGATAAAAAATGCTCCTATTATGGGTTCAGTACTTTATTTTAAGAGATCGGTCTATATGGCAGCTATATCCAAATATGGTCCAATCTGGACCACATTCAACAAAAAGGTGTAGGGGTCTGCCAAAACTCACTGTTCCAAATTTCATAGAAATCGGATAAAAAATATTCCTTTTTCGGCTCAATACTCTAAACATTAACGATATATTGGGTGTGAGTGCAACCCAAACACAAAGAGTAAAAGTAAACTCAAATTCATGTAAATGACATAACAGTCATTTTTTTAAATTAAGATTTAAGATTCAATTAGATATTATTATATATAATTGGATCCGTTTACATCTGGGACAAATTCGAGATACAATTGTATTTAATTGTATCAAATTGTATCCCATAATTATATATAACAATTTTTCGGATACAATTATATCTGATGCCAGATATAATTGGATCTGACCATATCAATTTTTTTTACTTGTGTATATATAGCATATCTCTTTGGATATAATTATGTATAGCAGATATAATTATATTTGGCCCCATATCGAATTATATCTACTACCAGATATAATTACATTTAGCATCAGATATAAATATATATAGTTAGATATGGTAGATCTATTTGAATCTTAAAGGATATAACCTTTTACATCTGATCCCAGATATCTTTGGATCTTACCACATACATTTTTTTACTCAGATATACAGAATTATTGCATATAAGAAACTAGTTTTTAAACATGCAGATACGTACACAACATAAACCCACAATGTTCGAAGTAATGAGAAAATTTGTGATAGTTCCATTATTGCTCTTCGAAAATCCACATGAAAACACACTTTTGGGCTGCATATGTTTTTTTTCTTTTTTCTATGAAGTTGTCAAACCATAACGATTTCTCATAATTAAAATGTTCTTAGAGAATTTTCGGAGTGGAGTTATCAGCTTCGTTGTTTAAAAAATTTTTCTTGTATACGTTTGTTTCTTATATCAGATCATTTTACAATGAAGGATCTAAGAAAAGACACGGTGTTTTGAAAATGTCCTTAAAAAGTTTCTTTTTTATACACGATGTGCTTATATCCGCTATATACTGTACATATTTTTAAGGAAACTTCATGATTGAATTAAGACATAACAGACATATATACTTTTTCCTTTCATTTATTTTCAGATGATGATAAAGCGCGCTCTTTCAGAATCGGGTTGCCCACCACATATTTTAGATAACCTAATGGAAAATTGCCATGAAAGACGCTGGCCGCGTGGATTGAGTTCACTGGAAACTAGGCAAAATAATCGTCGTATTTATGACAATTATATATGTCGGCGAGTACCAGGTAGCGAAGGAATGATGTATAATTTTCTTTGAAGTTTTTGTAGGAAGTTGTGTTGATGGCTTCGAACGCTAGACAACGGCAACGGCTCTCGCTGTTACTCCGTGTGTCCAGGTGGAATCCCGGCCGGGCTCTGCCGAAATTTTTTTCATTTTGAAGTTTATATATATATATATATATATATATATATATATATATATATATATATATATACTTCAAAATGAATGTATATATATATATATATATATATATATATATATATATATATATATATATATATATATATATATATATATATATATATATATATATATATATATATATATATATATATATATATATATATATATATATATATATATATATATATATATATATATATATATATATATATATATATATAAGTCTATAACCTGATATAGCTCCCATATACACCGATCTTACGATTTGATTTCTTGAGCCCAATTTTTGTGGTATTCCTGTATGACTTGACAAATGTACCAAGTACGGTCTAAATCGGTCTATAAGCTGATATTGCTCCCATATAATCCGATCTCCCGATTTGACTTCTTGAGCCCCCGGAAGCCGCAATTTAAAAATGAATACCTCCTACCAATAGGAGGCAGCCGGTTGTACGTACCGGATTGACCCGATGGAATCCTTCATCGCCAAGGACTGCCGCCACGGTGTAAAACACACTGATACCACAACAACAACAACCTGATATGGGCCCGGCATGGTATAGCTGTGAGCATCACACTTGCCTGACATTGAGGTCCGATCTGTGTGATGTTCATTGCTATCACGAAAAGCTTAGATGCGACCTACCGTCCACGTCTACGGGTTGCGGATAGTAGCATGCTCTATACGGAGTAGCTGCATCGGCAGTCGCGGACAATCAGCGGTTATCGAACGGAGAGGACCGGAACGAGCTTGTTCACCTACAGGAGCTTGATGAGGATCGCCACTTCCACATAAATATGCGGCTTCGACAACAACAACAAATGGGTTTCTACCGGATAAATACCCAATGCTTGGGTCCAAATATCCAAACATGGTCTGATCTGTACGATATTCGACGCAAAGGTGAAGGGTACCAAAACGCACTGTTTCTAATTGCGTCAAAATCAGATGAAAAATTATCCTTTTATAGGCTCAATGCCCTAAATCGGGAGAATGGTCTATATGACAGCTATATCAAAATGTGATCCGATCTGGACCACATTTAACAAGAATGGGTAGGGGTTTATCAAAGCTCTTTGTGCCAAATTTCATCGAAATGGGATGAAAAATACAGGAGCTTGATGAGGATCGCCACTTCCACATAAATATGCGGCTTCGACAACAACAACAAATGGGTTTCTACCGGATAAATACCCAATGCTTGGGTCCAAATATCCAAACATGGTCTGATCTGTACGATATTCGACGCAAAGGTGAAGGGTACCAAAACGCACTGTTTCTAATTGCGTCAAAATCAGATGAAAAATTATCCTTTTATAGGCTCAATGCCCTAAATCGGGAGAATGGTCTATATGACAGCTATATCAAAATGTGATCCGATCTGGACCACATTTAACAAGAATGGGTAGGGGTTTATCAAAGCTCTTTGTGCCAAATTTCATCGAAATGGGATGAAAAATTCTCTTCTTATTGGCTCAATACTGTATATCGGGAGATCAGTCTATATGGCAGCTATATCTAAATATGGTCCGATCTGGACGACATTCGACAAAAAGGTGTAGGGGTATTAAAACTCACTGTTTAAAATTTCTTAAAAATCGGATAAAAAATGCTCCATTTATAGGCTCAGTACACTATGTCGGAAGATCGGTCTATATGGCAGCTATATCCGAATACGGTCCGATCTTGACCACATTTGACAGAAATGGGTAAGGGTCCACCAGAACTCACTGTTTCAAAATCGGATTAAAAATTACCATTTTATTGCCTCAAGGCAATTCCGATATCTTGAGATCAGAGGGTCAGGTTTCTATACAAAGAATACGAAATCATCAAAAGTTGTGTGGAAAATGTTTTTATACTCAAGATATCTGCAAAATTATAAATACTCAGCTTTTGGGCATAAATGGGTAAATACCCGGGTATCAACCCAATTTACCGGGCAAATACCTTTTGGGTATTTACCCATCGCTCATCTCTAGAAATTCGGATATAAACGAAAGCGGTAAGCTGCTTATCGAATATATTATTATTTACAATCTGGTGATTTGTAATAAAGGGAATAAACCGAGCTTTATTACAAGGAACAGGGCGAGGGTATTAGATGTTACCTTTGTATCGTAAGATCCAAGTGGACGGATATGCGACTGGGAAGTGTTGGATGACTATAGCTTCTCTGATCATCGGTATATTAGTTTCATCTTTGGGGAAAATGCTGCAGAAGTGTTCCTTCGGCTTAACAGAGGAAATGCGGATTGGGATAGATTTCGGCACAGATTCTGCACGACTATCTCTTCTAGACCAGAAAAGGAAGGGGAAACTGCGGAGGATATAGACATAATTGTCAAGCGGATCACGAAGGCCCTGAATGACTCTTTTGCCAAGGTGCAAACAGCGACCGCCATGGTGGACCCCAGAGCTGGTTGGTCTAAGGAAGAACTGAAAAGAAAACTCTTCAATGGAGCGAGAGCCACAAGAGCACTACACGATTGGGACATCCATAAGACTGAGCTTAGAAAATATAAGGGCGAGCTGAGAAAGGCTCAGAATAAACCCTGGGTAGAATTCTACATCTCCGTGGAGGATACATCTGAGGCCTCTAGGCTAAGGTAGATCCTATCCTCGAGACCTATTAAGGTGGGATATATTCAGAAGTCGAAGAACGCATGGACAATGTCTAGTGAGGAAACACTAGAACTAGTGAAGAAACACTAGACACACACTTCCCGGGAAACTCTCCAACAAACAACGTGGCTCTAGAAGAGGTTGTCACTGGTACTCATTCGTCGGAGGTTATTGAGGAAATTGTGCCTGAGCCGAAAATCCTTTGAGCGATAAAAAGTTTTGACTCCTTTAAGTCGCCAGGAAGTAAGAAGGAGATCAGTATAGCTATTGGTATCATAACGGGTCACATAAAACTACGAGCCCACTTATGTAAAATCGGTTCGGCAAGTGATAGCATGTGTAGGGCATGCGGGGCAGATGATGAGACGTTGGAGCATTTCCTTTGTCATTGCCCGGCTTTCGCGTCTAATAGATACTGGCACTTAGGTGGGGACATAAAACCAGACATGAACCAACTTGGGGAGTGGTATTGAAAACAATTAAGGATTATGTAAGTAGCACGGAATTCTTAACTTAACATTTTTTTTTAGATGTTACTTTATAGTTTTTAGAGCGCACAACAAGCCGATTACTGGCTTAGGTGTATGTTCATAGTGGCATGGGTCGGATTAATATATGCAGCCTCTTTTCAACCTAACCTAACCCTAAGTCGCCGGGCCCTCATTATATATCACCGGTCGAATAACAGACTGTGTCCGACAGACTGGCTCCTTGGCTTATATACCTGTGGGATGGAGGGACATGAAGGTCATTTAACTTCCTGCCAAAAGCAGGAAAACTGTACCATACGGAAGCGAAAGATTTTCGCCCTATAAGTCGTGCCATCCTTAATGCTGGCAACTCTTGAGAGTTTGAAGAAACATATCTTAAGGCAAAGATCCCTGGAAATCGCCTGTTTCGTGAACAGCATACATATAGTAAAGGTAAAACCACTGAAACAGCCCTTCACGAACTAGTGGGCTAATAGAATGTTCTCTCGATGTCAAGGAATATGCAATAGTAGCATTTTTTGACATTGAAGGTGCTTGCAATATTGTTAGACCGACGTCAATCATGAAGGAGTTGGAGTTTCTAGGAATCAACTCTACCGTAAGAAAGTTTATTAATAACTTACTGCATTACGGCAGGCATGCGATCTATGGAACTAAAAAGATGGACCAGCAGAGGAACACCTCAAGGAGATGTATTGTCTCCTCTACATGAATATAGCCATTAACAACATATTATTGTCTCTGAAAAAAAAGGCGTAAAAGTAGTTGCGTATGCTGATGACGGGTTCTTGCGGTTAGGCGAAAGTTTCCCAGCATTCTAAGAGAAATACTTCAAGAAGCTCTAGATGCAACAGAGAAGTGGGCTAGAATCTGTGGGTATGTCTCTAGCGATATGTAAGCTTAGTCTTCAGGATCAGACCCGAAGGACAGCGAATGATACATCGTCACAAAGAGGGGGCTGTGACCATTCCAAAATTATGTGGCCTATTCTAGACGTTAAGAGGTCTACAAACAAACGTCTCAGACATTGTGTCCGTCATGATAGGTCACTGTTTGGCCGGGAAACATGCTGACAGACTGGAGGTTGCCAGTAACAATATGCCGAAGCTGTGAGGATGTCGAAGAAGAAGAGACTATAGAATATCTGCTATGTGTGTGTCCCGCACTGGCAGTCAGAAGGAGTTCCACTTTATGTTCTCAGTCACTTTTGGCGAGTTAACCGTGACTGATCCGAAGAGATGCGCCAGGTTGTTCAACCGTCAATTTATCGTGCATCCCGAGAGAGACAGGGCAAGGAGGAGAGCCATTCGCCGTATTCGTAGTCTCCGAGCCGATGAACAGCCATCACAATTTACCGTGGGCGAAGTTACGAATGTCATCCGTGGCGCCAAATCTTCCAAGGCGTTGGGCCCCGACGGAATCTCTACATTGATGCTGAAGAATCTGGATTTACCTGGAGTTGAGTACCTTACCACTGTCCTTAACCTGTCATTGAACACTCTTATAGTTCCCGATGTCTGGAAAATGGGCAGAGTGATCCCGCTACTGAAGCCTGGTAAAGACCCGAGTTTGGGGGAGTCGTACAGACCGATCTCCCTTCTCTCACCAGTGGCTAAGACGCTTGAGGCATTACTCCTCCCGAGCCTCGTAGGAGAATTTCCATTCGCCGAGCATCAACACGGATTTCGGAGACTGCACAGCACAACAACAGCTTTGCATGCCATCACCACACACATTTGCCGTGGCTTCAATCAACCCAGGCCATGTGATAGGACGGTCCTCGTGGCATTGGACCTATCGAAGGCATTCGACACGGTCAGCCATGCCAAATTATTTGAGGACATCGCCAACACGTCCCTCCAGCCAGGCCTTAAACGTTGGGTCGCGAATTATCTGTGTGGCCGCCAGTCATTTGTGGAATTTAGGGATAAGAAGTCAAAACACCGTAGAGTGAAACAGGGAGTTCCCCAAGGCGGGGTGATATCTCCGGCTCTGTTTAACCTCTACCTATCCTCCATCCCACCTCCTCCAGACGGCATAGAGATCGTATCATATGCGGACGATTGTACGATCTTGGCATCAGGCCCCCCACCCATTGATGACATCTGCGATAGGTTGAACGTCTACCTCAACGAGCTTGCCTCATATTTCGCTGCAAGAAATCTGAAGATTTCCGCCACCAAATCTTCAGCCACACTGTTCACTACAAATACGCGTGAGGTGAATTCTGAGCTGACTGTGATGGTCGATGGAGAATTGATTCCGACCATCAAGTGTCCCAAAATACTTGGCGTCACATTTGACAGCTCCTACACTTTCTCCCCACATGCCACAGCAATCTGCAATAAAGTCAAAAGTAGAAACAAGGTCCTCAAGTCACTCGCTGGCAGCACTTGGGGTGCAGACAAAGAAACCTTGTTGACCACGTACAAAGCAATTGGCCGGTCTGTGGTAAGTTATGCAGCGCCAGTGTGGTCACGTCAGCTTTGTGACACGCAGTGGAATAATATTCAGATCTGTCAGAATGCCGCCCTCCGAACTGCGACGGGCTGCCTCCTTAGTTCTCATGTGGACCACCTCCACCAGGAGACAAAGATCCTACCAGTTCGAAGACATAACTACATGCTGTCTAAGCAATACCTTTTGGGCTGTTATCGCAGAAATCATCCAAATCATCATCTTGTGGATAGATACCCACCGCCCAGAAGCCTTAAGGTAGATCTACATGATCTAGAGCGTGAGGTCCAGCGCTACAAGAGAGAACCTCTAGATCAAGCAACATATCAAGCAGGTCTGAACAACATTCATGCAGACACGGTAGCAGACGCGTTAACTGGCTACCGGGTGAATGTAGTCCTTGGAGAACGACCGCCACCCATTGCACCCGAAGAAATCGACCTCCCCCGGCAAACCAGAGTGATTCTGGCTCAATTACGTTCCGGCAGATGCAGCCGCCTCAATTCCCACAGAGCTAGGATTGATGCCGACGTGCAAGATGTATGTCCCGACTGTAACCAGGGACCGCACGATACACGTCACCTGTTTAACTGCCCGGCCAGACCCACTCGACTCAGACCCAGATCCCTGTGGACGCACCCCATCTTAGTCGCGGAGTTCCTGGGTCTTGACACTCAACAGAATCAAGCAGACGAAAGATAGTACACAATAAACTGCTACAACAACAACAACAACAACCAAAGGCCACTATGGACATAACCACGAAAATCTAAGTTAGGAATTCCGTGCTATTTACAAAATCCTTAATTGTTTTCCATACCACGCCCCTAAGTTGGTTCATCTCTGGTATTGTGACCCCACCTAAGTAGCGGTGTCTGTTAGCCTTGTAAGCCGGAAAATGACATAGGAAATGCTCCGTTGTCTCATCATCTTCCCCATAGGATTTTCGTCCAACCGGTCGTTTCGCTGGGTTCGTCGACAACGCTCTTAAGTAGGACTGCATCCTCTAGCTTTGGTCCTTCCGTGTAACATGATCTTCCACATGGCAATACTACGGTGCCGTCAATCCAAGACTGTGCCACTGAGAGCAGTGCCTCGCACTCGACCTCAAGTGTCGTCTAAGGTATCCGATCGGAAAGCTCTTCCATTGCTTCCAGGTCGCCTCGATTATACGGCGATGGTATGAGCTGCTCCTGTCCTCAATCCATTCTCCCATCGCCTTAAGTCTCATAGCCGCAGTATAACCTCGCACTTAATTTGTATGTCTACGGGTCGGATAACTAGAATAGTCTCCAGTGCCCTGATGGGCTTGGTCCTTATCGCTCCGCCTATGCCAAGACATGTTCTATGAACCCGTAATATTACCCTTTCAAATGCAAATTTGCACATGAACATTCCATTAAGGAAAAGGGGCAAACTTCTCACATATCAATGATTGGAGTCCGATTCAAGTTTAAGCTCAATGGTAAGGGGCCTTCTTTTTATAACCGAGTCCGTGCCCAGTGCGATACCTCTTTTGAGTAGAAGTATTATCCTAACGTTGAACTTTTTCTCCATCGCAGTCCACCAAAGTACTGAGGCGAAAGTAAGTACCGGTCTAATCACGTTCCTGTAGAGCTAGTGGACTATCCTGGCATTCAGGCCCCATTTCGAGCCTATGGCCCGGCTACATAATGCCCAACATCTGTGAGTCTTCTCGGTACGCTGCTAAATGTGACACTTCCAACTCAGTTTCCTGTCCAAGATCACTCCTAAGTATTTGACCTGGTCAGATATCGAAATCGTTCTATTGAGGAAACGTGGTGCGTCAAAGTGGCCCATCTTCGTCTTCGTCGTGAGCAGGCAGATTTCAGTCTTCTCTGGGTTAACATTGAGACCCCTAGGTCTAGCACAGTCGTGTGCCATATGTAAGATCCTTTCGGACCTTCTGCATAGCTGGTTCGGTTCCTTACCCCTAGATGTATTATAAAATAGTCCGCGTAGCAGAAGGGTTCAAATCCCTCTTGAGTCAGCATCCATAATAGGTCATTTATGGTGGTCACCCATAGGAGTGACGATAACATGCCCCACCTTGTGCCACTTGCTGCCTTATATTTATGTAATGAGACCCACAATTTATCCATCTGTTCCGTAGCATAGTGTGTCGGTCCGCACATGTTGTAAACCCCCTCGATGTCAATGCATACTTCCAGTGTGTACGTCTTGGCATCGAAGGATTCTTCTATTTTATGTACAATCCCGTGCTCCACCGACCTTCCTTTGACAAAGGCATGCTGTTTGTATTTGAGCATTTCGCTGGATGTCCTACTCTTTATCATGGTATCCACAATACGTTCCTTGGCTTTGAGTAGAAAGGACGTAAGGCTTAAGGCTGTAGGCCTTTGGTGTCGCATAATTTGCCTTACCGGGCTTGGGTATTGATACTACCCTTGCCTTCTTTCAGGCTTTCGGAGTATATGCAAATCCTATGCACACTTTAAAATTGTGGCCAGATGGGGCGCCAGGAAGTGGGCCTCCTTCTGTAGTAACGCCGGAAATATTCCATGAGCTCCGGGTGACTTAAATGGTTTGAAGCTCTTCAAGGCTTCCTTTACCATAAATTCCGTAATGATAAGCCTTCGATCAACCTCTTTATTCCAAGATTCCGGTGTCTCCATGAGCCCCTTCGTATCCTGGGGAAAATGCGTATTCATCAAAAGCATCAACATGTCATCCGTTGTCTCTGCTCTCACTCCCATGGCGTCTACTAAAGTTTCAGTTTGGGCATGGATTTTTAAGAGAAACTTAATAATCTTGGGCGTCATTAACGCTATCGACCTGGTCGCAGTAAAGCTTCCAGGAGACACGTTTTGCCGCTTTGGTAATCTTATTATATGCCGTGAACGGTGTGCGTGCTCTTTTGTAAAGTCTGTGGACCTCTTTCCCAATGTTGCGTATCTCCCCGGTCATCCAGGTTTCCTTTGGGCTGATTTCCTTTCTCGAAGAGGACAAATATCTTCGAAAGACCCCACTATTGCAGTCGTAATCTTGTTGACATTGGAGTTAATGTCTTCCATGCTTCGACAATCTTAATTATCTTCCCAAGTCTTCTTCTGATCAGTCTTCTGAATTTTATCCAGTTGTTTTCAACTCATTACAATTCGGCGCTGGCTGTGCTATTCTAAAACCAGTGTAGCGATGGTCAGAGAAAGAGAACTCCATGGAGACTGTAGGGTCTCCATCCTGAACCTCATCGATCAGATTTTCCGAACATATTGTCACATCTTTAACCTCATCCTATTAGCAGAGGTAGCGGTGCTACCAATGTTGTTATGCTATTAGATCGTTAGTATTCAACAATTCTGAGAGGGCTTGGCCCCACTTATTAATGGTACTACCCCACGAAATGTGGTGAAAGTTTGTATCGCACCCTTAAAATACCTCATGTCCTGAGTCGGTTATTGTCTCGTCGTCGGTCCCCTATAATACGCCATGCCTTCAGTCGTAGCCAAACTTGTCACGGAGACTTGATGAATGCTCACCACAATGTGTGCATTCCTCCTTCTCCTCCCTGTGGAAGGCCTCTCATTTCTCCACGACCAAATCTTTGTCCATCATGCGTTTCGTTGCCTTTGTGAACTGTGGGATGTCCATCTTTCTCACAAGGGCCCAGGTATTGTAGATGCTTCCAACGAACTTTTTGAACATTTTGAATTTTGAGCTGCTGACACAGCTCATAATTCGTATGGGTGGACTCCCTTTAGAGTTGAACCCAAGTTCGAAAAGCCGTTCGTTTACCAGATGCTCCACTTGGGACCGATGATTTGGTGAAATCATATCAGATGCACTCCCGACATCGATGACTGCATAAGTCAACTCTGGTGTGCTTCCTTGCCATTCCCAGATACGGACATTTTTCTTCAAGGAGCGAAATTAAAACATGTCCGCTCCACTCAACGGTTACTATGTAAAAAAAATGAATTTCCATGAGTTCTTAATGAGGCCCAATTTGGAAAATAATATGCAAACTTTTTTTTTTATTTTTGATGTCAATTACTTTATTATAATTGATGTCAATTACAATACAATCAATTGAAACCCAATACAGTATCGACTAGGTTTACACATGTTTGTTTTATTCTTCTTTCATTTGCAGGCAAGCAAGCTGTTTTGGTTTTAAGTTGTGATAATTCCCACATGTCGGAGGATGTAATGGTCGAGCCTGGTCTTGTAATGATATTTGCTCATGGCATAGAATAAACAAAATAATATAAACATATATATAAAATTTAAAAATTATTTTTCAAACGAAATGTTATACATTGTCTTTGAAATGCTTCAGACTCACTACCTTACTACGGTAATAATACCTGCATAGGTATATATGTACGTACCATGTTCTAAGTTCAAAATTATTGTAAAACGAACAGTGAAACCAAATTGAATCTTTCACCGATTTTAATGTTAACTATCATTCAAAATGCATATGAATATTGTGTTAATTTTTTGCAAACATAGGGTGACTTACGAAATGTTAGTTTCTTTTTATTCGAACGATGTATTGTGTTTCAAAACGCCACAATACTACATTTTTACATTGTATACTATTTCAAAATGTATCGGTAAAGTATTTTTAACGCAACATAAAAACAACAAATCATCAGTTAGATTGTTGATGCTTTTTTGCTTTTGCACATACAATGGATAACAAAAGGGCAACAAATTAACTATGTTTTGGTAACATTTTTAATATTCTTATCACTTATTTGATATTTTAAACATTTTTAGGTGGGTACTAGGTTTTTTGTTTTTTTGAAAAACTTTCCTTGATTCATTCTATCGGTGGTTTGACAATATTACCACGTTTGATTTGTTTGGATTTCTTGGCCAAAATGTTGCCATTTGCATATAAAAGTTAATATGACACCAATCAAGCAGTTGATAAGCTGCTCACGTACATGTTACACACAAATTGTGAGTGTGTGGATCGTTCTCAAATTCATATGTGTTGTAATTTCAGTCAAAACCCACCCCTTCAAAATTAATAAATGATGAAACACAAAACTATTTTAAAAGAAACGAATGCAGCTTTTACTTGTAAATATAACTAAATTTTGTAGCTTTTCATTGGTATAAGTTAAATAAGCACAACTTTTCAAAAACCTTGCCAGCATCTTCCATTTGTTTGAAAACAATGTTGCAATTGCAAGACCAAAAGCACAACACTATATTTCGCAATCGTTATCACTTCGTACAGATTCCTTGCAATAGCTTGTTATGAAAGAAACATTTTTTATTTTTTTTTTTTAGTTTTAGAAGCATATTTATATTTATAAACAAATTCTTTCTTATTTTTGCATCCATAAACACTAAATTGTTTTCCATCCCGAGTAAGTACGTGTGAACAAGATCACTTACACTAACAAACACTTAGTTACAATTATATATGTATTTATTTTACTTTTGGGCGTCGTGAAATGTAAATTTCCCCTAGATGAAAAAACTAGTTATAGCGAAATAAACACTTTTCATCAATATTTTCCGCTTATTTTTTTATATGGAGTTTCACCGCGAAAACCGAATATGGTACCAATCTTTTAATAAAAATAAATTATGTATTGTACGTGTAAACAAAGCCCACGGTAGCTTTGTTTCAGAACTTTAACTTTAACTTTGCATTGATACATTTTGGAAGTCAGTCATACACTGCAATACCCACACACACACACACATACACAATTCATATGCCTCCATGACTTTACATTCATCCTCACACACACTAAGTTTCGTTTCAATTTCTAAATTGGCCTCAATGAAATTAGTAGTGTATTTTTTCATGTTATTTTCTTTTGTTCGTGTCTCTCTTTAATACTTCAAAATGTTTATGTTACATAATTTTACAAAGAGAATAGATAAGAGACAGAAATAGCAGTTTCATTTGAAATTCCACCTCTAAGTATCACTAATTTATTTTAAGCGATCTCGACACCTTAAGTGTTTTTACGAATATTATTGCATACATTTATACATTTTTGTTAAATCTTTTGTTAGTTTTTAAATATTGTATTAGAGTTTACATAGTAAGAACAACAGACATAAATTGTAATTTTCATCTTTTGCTTTTTTTGAAATTAGTTGGCTTTTTCCTATTAGTCTTAGTATGATTTCAAATATAAGACTTGTAAAAAACAGTATCAGCAATCATTCAAATCTTAAATGAACTCAATATTGTTGAAATGTCTTTGTATCTAAGATTATTATCACTGATGAATAATAAGCATAAGCAAACAAAGTGTTATATGCGTTTTGGTCAACCATACGGTGAAAACGACTCTGAAAAAATAACACTAAACTCAGAGAAAAAAATTCTACAATCGAGCAAGAAAAATGTGTTGGGAAAAAAGAATACAAGAGGAGATTTCTTTGCGAAAAGGTTTCATAATACAGCGCAAGTAAATACTCGCCGAACTCGTCCGGCTTGAATATCCATTTCCATTGAGGATTAGTTTAAACGGAGAATATGTTTGTGCATCTATCAAGGCTGTTGTTGTTGTTGTACACGGAGGTGTCAGCCCTTGCCGATGAAATACTCCACCATGTCATTCAAGAACGTACATTTCATGGTATTGTTGTTGTTGTAGCAGTTTATTGTGTCCTATCTTTCGTCTGCTTGATTCTGTTGAGTGTCAAGACCCAGGAACTCTGCGACTAAGATGGGGTGCGTGGGTCTGGCCGGGCAGTTAAACAGGTGACGTGTATCGTGCGGTCCCTGGTTACAATCGGGACATACATCTTGCACGTCGGCATCAATCCTAGCTCTGTGGGAATTGAGGCGGCTGCATCTGCCGGAACGTAATGGAGCCAGAACCACTCTGGTTTGCCGGGGGAGGTCGATTTCTTCGGGTGCAATGGGTGGCGGTCGTTCTCCAAGGACTACATTCACCCGGTAGCCAATTACCGCGTCTGCTACCGTGTCTGCATGAATGTTGTTCAGACCCGCTTGATATGCCGCTTGATCTAGAGGTTCTCTCTTGTAGCGCTGAACCTCACGCTCTAGATCGTGTGGATCTACCTTAAGGCTTCTGGGCGGTGGGTATCTATCCACAAGATGATGACTTGGATGGTTTCTGCGATAACAGCCCAAAAGGTATTGCTTAGACAGCATGTAGTTATGTCTTCGCACTGGTAGGATCTTTGTCTCCTGATGGAGGTGGTCCATATGAGAACTGAGGAGACAGCCTGTCGCAGTTCGGAGGGCGGCATTCTGACAGATCTGAATATTATTCCACTGCGTGTCACAAAGTTGACGAGACCACACCGGCGCTGCATAACTTACCACAGACTGGCCAATTGCTTTGTACGTGGTCAACAAGGTTTCTTTGTCTGCACCCCAAGTGCTGCCAGCGAGTGGAGGACCTTGTTTCTACTTTTGACTTTATTGCAGATTGCTGTGGCATGTGAGGAGAATGTGTAAGAGCTGTCAAATGTGACGCCAAGTATTTTGGGACACTTGGTGGTCGGAATCATTTCTCCATCGACCATCACAGTCAGCTCAGTATTCACCTCACGCGTATTTGTAGTGAATAGTGTGGCTGAAGATTTGCCGGTGGATATCTTCAGATTTCTTGCAGCGAAATATAAGGCAAGCTCGTTGAGGTAGACGTTCAACCTATCGCAGATGTCATCAATGGGTGGGGGCCTGATGCCATGATCGTACAATCGTCCGCATATGATACGATCTCTATGCCGTCTGGAGGGGGTGGGATGGAGGATAGATAGAGGTTAAACAGAGCCGGAGATATGACCCCACCTTGGGGAACTCCCTGTTTCACTCTACGGTGTTTCGACTTCTTATCCCAAAATTCCACAAATGACTGGCGACCACACAGATAATTCGCGACCCATCGTTTCAGGCCTGGCTGGAGGGACGTGTTGGCGATGTCCTCAAATAATTTGGCATGGCTGACCGTGTCAAATGACTTCGATAGGTCCAATGCCAAGAGGACCGTCCTATCACATGGCCTGGGTTGATTGAAGCCACGGCAAATGTGTGTGGTGATGGCATGCAAAGCTGTTGTTGTGCTGTGTAGTCTCCGAAATCCATGTTGATGCTCGGCGAATGGAAATTCTCCTACGAGGCTCGGGGAGAGTAATGCCTCAAGCGTCTTTGCCACTGGTGAGAGAAGGGAGATCGGTCTGTACGACTCGCCCAAACTCGGGTCTTTTCCAGGCTTCAGTAGCGGGATCACTCTGCCCATTTTCCAAACATCGGGAACTATAAAAGTGTTCAATGACAGGTTGAGAACAGTGGTAAGGTACTCAAATCCAGATGAATCCAGATTCTTCAGCATCAATGTAGAGATTCCGTCGGGGCCCAACGCCTTGGAAGATTTGGCGCCATGGATGACATTCGTAACTTCGCCCACGGTAAATTGTGATGGCTGTTCATCGGCTCGGAGACCACAAATACGGCGAATGCAAAGCTGTTGTTGTGCTGTGTAGTCTCCGAAATCCATGTTGATGCTCGGCGAATGGAAATTCTCCTACGAGTCTCGGGGAGAGTAATGCCTCAAGCGTCTTTGCCACTGGTGAGAGAAGGGAGATCGGTCTGTACGACTCCCCCAAACTCGGGTCTTTTCCAGGCTTCAGTAGCGGGATCACTCTGCCCATTTTCCAAACATCGGGAACTATAAGAGTGTTCAATGACAGGTTGAGAACAGTGGTAAGGTACTCAAATCCAGATGAATCCAGATTCTTCAGCATCAATATAGAGATTCCGTCGGGGCCCAACGCCTTGGAAGATTTGGCGCCACGGATGACATTCGTAACTTCGCCCACGGTAAATTGTGATGGCTGTTCATCGGCTCGGAGACCACGAATACGGCGAATGGCTCTCCTCCTTGCCCTGTCTCTCTCGGGATGCACAATAAATTAACGGTTGAACAACCTGGCGCATCTCTTCGGATCAGTCACGGTTATCTCGCCAAAAGTGACCGAGGTCCTGTCGTCCCGTCTACCGCGGTTCGAGAGTGACAGTAGCCCACAGTTTGCCTACACCGGTGCCTAAGTTACATTGCTCCAAGTGTTCCAGCCACAAATTCCGCTTATGTTCGTTGACTACCCTGTTTATTTCCAGATTCAGCTCGCTGATTCTGGGGTTAGCGGGTCCATAGCACGAATCTCATCACGCTCGTGCGAGTACCACTGCTTGCGCCGGGAAATTGGGTCGCATTTGGGGTATTCGACCGTCTGGTATAAAGCAAACGGCTGCTGCGTTAATGATGTCTCGGAATTTCCTCTTTATCTGCTCTGCCAAAGCTATGCCACGCTGGTCGTTACCTAGTGGAGAATGCCATGACGTGTGATGCGCATTAAAATCCCCCAGAACCAGACGATTATGGCCAGATAGCAACCCACTTATGCCGGGGTTGTAAGCCTGGCCATTAATCGGCACACAGCTACCAACCGGCGGTATGTACACGTTGTATATCTCTATCTCGGCAGTACCAGACCTGACTGCTACCCCCATACATTCCATGTAGGGGTCACTAGCGTCAAGCGCAGGCGAGATAGGTCTATACTGCACGGAATGGTGTATAACGAAGGCCAATCCCCCACCTCCATTCCTTAAGCCATCCTTACGTAGCACATTGTGACCGTGACAACTGTGCAAGCTGCAGGTGTTGGTCAGCTTTGTCTCCTGGATTGCTGCGACCAATATGATCTTCCGACTCATAAAGTTTATGACCTCATCGATCTTGCCGGGGAGAGGTCGGGGGGGTCACATAGTCCAACGACGAGGACGCCGAGCAATCCCATGGCAGCCGGTTGTACGTATCGGATTGACCCGATGGAATCTTCATCGGCAAGGGCTGCCGCCTCAGTGTACGTGTTCGTCTTTTTTCGTCATGGGAGAGGCACATCCCGGAGTGCCTTCTCCGTATGCTTTTGGTCCGTGCCGGGATTGAAAAGAACCCCGGACCCTGGTTCTGTTCCGTTTGCCAGAACCGCCTTCATCATCGGTCAGTGTCGGTGAGGTGTAACAGGTGCTTGGAGTGGGTACATTTCCGTTCTTGCTCTGGCCTAACTTCGCTACGGGAGTATAGTCATACTGGCTATGTCGCTAGGTGCTGTGCGAACTCAGCCAGCAGTGGGTCACAAGCGTCGCCGTCGTCGCCTTCGGCGTCCTCGTCGTCGGACTATGTGACCCCCCCGACCTCTCCCGTACGGCAATTTATGCAAAGACAGCACCCTAGCCCTACTATTGCCAGGCCAGTGTCGGGAAATGTATCGTTCCTGCAGTTAAACTGCAATGGACTGCGAGGCAAGATTGATGAGATTGTGGATTTTATGAGTCGGAAGAGCATATCGGTCGCAGCGATCCAGGAGACAAAGCTGACTAACACCTGCAGCTTGCACAGTTGTCACGGCTACAATGTGCTACGTAAGGATCGCTCAAGGAATGGAGGTGGGGGATTGGCCTTCGTTATACACCATTCCATGCAGTATAGACCTATCTCGCCTGCGCTTGACGCTAGTGACCCATACATGGAATGTATGGGGGTAGCAGTCAAGTCTGGTACTGCCGAGATAGAGATATACAACGTGTATATACCGCCGGTTGGCAGCTGTGTCCCGATTAATGGCCAGGCCTACAGCCCCGACATAAGTGGGTTGCTATCTGGCCATAGTCGTCTGGTTCTGGGGGATTTCAATGCACATCACTCGTCATGGCATTCTCCCCTAGGCAACGACCAGCGTGGCATAGCTTTGGCAGAGCAGATAGATAGCTCCACGTTTTGCACGGTGAATGAGGATGCCCCCACTAGGATTACGAGGAGGTGCAGCAGCTCGCCAGACATCTCAATCGCATCCCCTGATCTCCTGAGTGACGTATCCTGGCAAGCCGTCATCTCTTTGGGGTCAGACCACCTCCCCATAATCCTCACCATCGACCGACCACCCGACTTCATAACCTCTGAGCGCCGAACGTTCATCAACTATAAGAAGGCCAATTGGACTGGCTTCAGAGAGTATACCAATCGCCGCTTCAATGAACTGCCACCCCCCTCTGATGTGCTTGTGGCCGAGAGGAAATTCCGAGACATCATCAACGCAGCATCCGCTCGCTTTATACCAGCCGGTCGAATACCGCAAGTGCGACCCAATTTCCCGGCGCAAGCAGTGGTACTCGCAGACGAGCGTGATGGGATTCGTGCTATGGACCCCGCTAACCCCAGAATCAGCGAGCTGAATCTGGAAATAAACAGGGTAGTCAACGAACATAAGCGGAATTTGTGGCTGGAACACTTGGAGCAATGTAACTTAGGCACCGGTGCAGGCAAATTGTGGGCCACTGTTAAGTCTCTCTCGAACCCCGGTAGACGGGACTACAGGACCTCAGTCACTTTTGGCGAGTTAACCGTGACTGATCCGAAGAGATGCGCCAGGTTGTTCAACCGTCAATTTATCGTGCATCCCGAGAGAGACAGGGCAAGGAGGAGAGCCATTCGCCGTATTCGTGGTCTCCGAGCCGATGAACAGCCATCACAATTTACCGTGGGCGAAGTTACGAATGTCATTCGTGGCGCCAAATCTTCCAAGGCGTTGGGCCCCGACGGAATCTCTACATTGATGCTGAAGAATCTGGATTTACCTGGAGTTGAGTACCTTACCACTGTCCTTAACCTGTCATTGAACACTCTTATAGTTCCCGATGTCTGGAAAATGGGCAGAGTGATCCCGCTACTGAAGCCTGGTAAAGACCCGAGTTTGGGGGAGTCGTACAGACCGATCTCCCTTCTCTCACCAGTGGCTAAGACGCTCGAGGCATTACTCCTCCCGAGCCTCGTAGGAGAATTTCCATTCGCCGAGCATCAACACGGATTTCGGAGACTGCACAGCACAACAACAGCTTTGCATGCCATCACCACACACATTTGCCGTGGCTTCAATCAACCCAGGCCATGTGATAGGACGGTCCTCGTGGCATTGGACCTATCGAAGGCATTCGACACGGTCAGCCATGCCAAATTATTTGAGGACATCGCCAACACGTCCCTCCAGCCAGGCCTTAAACGTTGGGTCGCGAATTATCTGTGTGGCCGCCAGTCATTTGTGGAATTTAGGGATAAGAAGTCAAAACACCGTAGAGTGAAACAGGGAGTTCCCCAAGGCGGGGTGATATCTCCGGCTCTGTTTAACCTCTACCTTTCCTCCATTCCACCTCCTCCAGACGGCATAGAGATCGTATCATATGCGGACGACTGTACGATCTTGGCATCAGGCCCCCCACCCATTGATGACATCTGCGATAGGTTGAACGTCTACCTCAACGAGCTTGCCTCATATTTCGCTGCAAGAAATCTGAAGATATCCGCCACCAAATCTTCAGCCACACTGTTCACTACAAATACGCGTGAGATGAATTCTGAGCTGACTGTGATGGTCGATGGAGAATTGATTCCGACCATCAAGTGTCCCAAAATACTTGGCGTCACATTTGACAGCTCCTACACTTTCTCCCCACATGCCACAGCAATCTGCAATAAAGTCAAAAGTAGAAACAAGGTCCTCAAGTCACTCGCTGGCAGCACTTGGGGTGCAGACAAAGAAACCTTGTTGACCACGTACAAAGCAATTGGCCGGTCTGTGGTAAGTTATGCAGCGCCAGTGTGGTCACGTCAGCTTTGTGACACGCAGTGGAATAATATTCAGATCTGTCAGAATGCCGCCCTCCGAACTGCGACGGGCTGCCTCCTTAGTTCTCATGTGGACCACCTCCACCAGGAGACAAAGATCCTACCAGTGCGAAGACATAACTACATGCTGTCTAAGCAATACCTTTTGGGCTGTTATCGCAGAAATCATCCAAATCATCATCTTGTGGATAGATACCCACCGCCCAGAAGCCTTAAGGTAGATCTACATGATCTAGAGCGTGAGGTCCAGCGCTACAAGAGAGAACCTCTAGATCAAGCGGCATATCAAGCGGGTCTGAACAACATTCATGCAGACACGGTAGCAGACGCGTTAACTGGCTACCTGGTGAATGTAGTCCTTGGAGTACGACCGCCACCCATTGCACCCGAAGAAATCGACCTCCCCCGGCAAACCAGAGTGATTCTGGCTCAATTACGTTCCGGCAGATGCAGCCGCCTCAATTCCCACAGAGCTAGGATTGATGCCGACGTGCAAGATGTATGTCCCGACTGTAACCAGGGACCGCACGATACACGTCACCTGTTTAACTGCCCGGCCAGACCCACTCGACTCAGACCCAGATCCCTGTGGACGCACCCCATCTTAGTCGCGGAGTTCCTGGGTCTTGACACTCAACAGAATCAAGCAGACGAAATATAGTACACAATAAACTGCTACAACAACAACAACAACAACGAGGACGCCGAAGGCGACGACGACTACGCTTGTGACCCACTTCTGGCTATGTTCGCACAGCACCTTGCGACATAGCCAGTATGACTATACTCCCGTAGCGAAGTTAGGCCAGAGCAAGAACGGAAATGTACCCACTCCAAGCACCGGTTACACCTCACCGACACCGACCGATGATGAAGGCGGTTCTGGCAAACCGAACAGAACCAGGGTCCGGGGTTCTTTTCAATCCCGGCACGGACCAGAAGCGTACGGAGAAGGCACTCCGGGATGTGCCTCTCCCATGACGAAAAAAGACGAACACGTACACTGAGGCAGCCCTTGCCGATGAGGTTTCCATTGGGTCAATCCGGTGCGTACAACCGGCTGCCATTAGATTGTACCAGTCGTAGATTTCTGCAAAATCAACTTTCTTTTGTTTCTTTATTTCTTTGCGAAATGCCGTTGAACGAAAAGCCGTTGAAAAAAGACGAACACGTACACTGAGGCAGCCCTTGCCGATGTGGATTCCATCGGGTCAATCCGGTGCGTATTGTATTTCGTGCTAGTGTTAGAGTCCATATGTATACTCCGCATAGCTAATTTTAGCCAAATTCGACAAAACTTGGAGTTCCAAATGCAACATTGCAATGTTAAATCGGACGATCGGTTTACATTAAAGGACTTAAAAGGTGTGATTTGTGTGAACCGTTAAGTTGTCATGTTACGCTCTGCTTACGTAATTACAAGACAGTAAAAAGCGGATACCACTGTATATGATGGGCTAAAATACATGGGTCAATCGACCCATACGGTGAATGGAGACATGGCTATATGATGCTCAACAATACACCAATCAATCGTTGGAAATTACCATCTCGCATAGACATGTTGGTAATGTCCACGAACACAGTTGGATAGAACCGAAAAACTCTAGTAAAAAAATATGGCGTGTGAGAACGGGTAGAGTTATCATGTGTTGTATTAATAAGCAGCGATCAATGAAAGAAAATCGAAAAAAAAAATAAATGTGGCGTGTGAGAAAGGTTATAGATATCACTTTGTGAAATTTGGAACGGTTAGAGCTGAGGTGTTAACGAGATCGTGTGAAAAATTTCACAGCCCTAGGTTATCCGGCGCCTTTTGGTAGGTCCCTAAATTTTATTTATGGTCTGATTTTCAAAAAAAAAAAATACGAAGTAAAACGAATAGAGATATCTTAGTAAATCTTTTGAGTATTGCAAATAAAAGTGTCCTTAAAAAAATAAACATAAACTCTGCCCGATTTTTTTCCCAAAAATCCAAAAAAATTGTTGCATGGGTTTAGGGGACATATGAAGTAGAAAACGTACCCAATAAGGGGACCTGGGCTTTCGAAATTTTGAACTCGAGGGGTTTTTCCAATTTTTTAATAATTGCCTATTTCGAAGTATATAGCACCCATTTAAGTCAACATATCAATATATTCTCTTCACCAACAAAAAAGAAAAAAATAAGGTATTAAAACAAGTTTCTTCAATAAAGTCTAATCAATGAAAATACTTTTTTTGACCAAAAATGGAAAAATACACTTTTTTTTTACATTTTTCGACTTCCAAACTGTATAATATTTAACCGAGGCTGAACTAATAATTGGTGAATTGCGAATACATTTTGCACATAAACAGGTGAAGACTTCAGCTATAACCACGTTAAATTTCATGAAGATATATTTATCCGTTCGAAAATGGCAGACTTATTTCCAATTTTTTTTATTTATCTCACTGTGCGTCACTACGGGAGTATAGTTACACTGAATCACACAACATAGACAACAGTGTGTCACAAGCGTCTTCGTCGTCGCTTTTTGCGCCTCGTTGTTGGATTATATGACCCACCGACCTCTCTCGTTCGGCAATATACGCGATAGTAGTACCCCAGCCCCAATAATGCCGGGCCAGTGCCGGGAAGTGTCTCTTTTTTGCAAGTGAATTGCAATTGTCTGCGAGGCAATATCGACGTGTTAGTGATAGTGAATATAATGAATCGGAAGAACGTATTGGTTGCACCGATCCAGGAAACAAAGCTGAGCAAGACGTGCAGCCTGCACAGTTTTCACGGATACAATGCGCTACGTAAGGATCGCTTAAGGAGTGAAGGACGGGGATTGGCCTTCGTGATACACCATTCCATGCAGTATAGACCCATTTCGCCTGCGCCTGGCCCCTAGCGACCCCTAGCGAGTGCAAGAGGATAGCAGTCAGGTGCTGTACTGCCGAGATAGAGCTATACGAGGGTTGCCTTTTATACTTCGGGATTGGACAACCCTTGCGTTGCAATCTGCCAACTGACACCTCTATCGTAAAGCTTGACATTTTTGAGGTTATACGTACTCAGAACGTTTTGACATACGAGCGCTATTTACGCATAGATGACCCTAATTCAATTTTTGGCGATGAAGCTCCATCAAGGACCAGTGTTTCAAGATGAGCCAAATCCAACAAAAGTTGCTCGCTGACGAAGCACTTCCAAGCAATAGATCGCCTGTTTTTTCAGAAAAACTGAACATGTTGCAATCGTACCACTAGAACAGCGCCGAAAAGTCAATTCTGAGTGGTACACAACCATATGGATCACTCTTCACGTAGCAGCCGTTCTCTTTATACCAGCCGGCCCAATTCCCCGGCGCAGGCAGTGGTACTGGCATACGAGCGCGAATCTGAATCAGGGTAGTCAACATAAGCGGAATTTGTGGCTGGAACACTTGGAGCAATGTAATTTAGGTACCGGTTAAGGTAAGCTGTGGTCTACTGTTAAGCCACTCTCGAACCCCGGCAGACGGGATGAGAGGACCTCAGACAATTTTGGCGACGTAAATGTAACTTATCCGAAAAAGGTTGTTTAACCGTCAATTTATTGTGTATCCGGAGAGGGACAGGGCTAGGAGGAGAGTCATTTGTCGTTTCCGTGGTCTCCGAGCTGATGGACAGCCATCACAATTTATCGTGGACGAAGTTATGAATGCCATCCGTGGCTCCAAATCATCCAAGGCGTTGGGCACAGACGGAAAATCGACGTTGATGCCGAAGAATCTGGATCAACCTGGAGTTGAGTACCTTAGAACTGTCATCTTTGAAAACTTGTCCAGTCGTGGTCCAATGATTTGTGCTAGTATTCTCGTTGACCGCTTGTCGCTGGCTGGAATGATGGCGTATGCGTGGCTAGTGCTCGCCGGATGGGGTGGTTCTATGCGCAAGCGTATCACCTTAGCAGGAACAAAAAGTTTTACATGCCAGGCTTTCTATATGTAAAAGAAAAGGCATGTTTGGCGCGAACATGAAACTACTGAACTAGAAAGAAAGGAAGACTTCTCGCCAGTCGTACTGGCGAAGATTATGCCCTCCCTCTGGAGTCGGAGCTCCACCATAGCCTCTTCAATTTTGTTGCCCCGTACCTACCTCTTCATTTTAGCCCCTTCCTATTCCCTTCCCGCCAAAGGTCTACATGATCTTAATCAAAGCCCTCATCTTCATTTAACGTTACAAACATTCCAATCGCGTTTCTTTATTTCATAAAATAAGACAAGGTAAGTAAAAGTGGTATTACAAAAAAAATAAAATAAAAGCGTATCTGTAATTAGTTTTCTTAGTCATTAGTCTTAGAATTATTTCATGTCTTCTTTTGATTTCCTTCTGTTTTAGGCTTTAGACTACGCCCAAAAGGACGGCATTTTTAGGGTACTAGCCTGGAATAATAATTGTTATGGAGATCTCCTACCTGGCTAGAGAGAGCTCTATCTATTAGGGAAGGGTAGATACCATAAAATACTGTCGATGGTACAATCAAAGTAAGTATCCTATAAAAAAATACCTACCTTTTCCCAAAACTAATTTCTCTTTAATTTTTTTTTTATTTTTAGACAATCTGTACGCCCTTCTGTCCAAACGTTTGGGACAGCCGACATCTGGAGCACTGCGGTCTGCGAGTGCGTTTTGAAGGATGTCCCACGATGGTGAAGAGGCGGAAAGCCGTAGGTGAGCAAGCTGAGCAGGGTTTTGTCTTTCACTTTTAGTTTTCGCTTTAAAATTAGTTCGTAAGGTGTTTAATATTAATCAGCCCAATTCTGAAAACTCCCAGGGAATTAATTTCTGCCTCGAATAAGATCCTCCTATTCTGATTAAAGGGGTAGAGGACATTTTTGGGAGAGGGAATTTCGAATTTTCGAAAACAGCTGTTTTGTTTCAGCTGTTTGATTTTGGCCAAACATTTGACTATTATTTTCTGTAAAAAGAACATAAAAAAGAAAAAACAAGTAAAAGCGTGCTAAGTTCGGCCAGGCCGAATCTTACATACCCTCCACCATGGATCGCATTTGCCGAGTTCTTCTCCCGGCATCTCTCCTTAGGCAAAAAAGGGTATAAGAAAAGATTTGCTCTGCTATTATTATATTACTACATGTTGGAGACCTGTATAAAATGTCAGCCAATTCGAATAAGAATTGCGCCCTTTGGGGGCTCAAGAAGTAAAATAGAGAGATCGATTTATATGGGATCTGTATCGGGCTATATTCAGATCATAATAAACACGTATGTTGATGGTCATGAGAGGATTCGTAGTACATAATTTCAGGCAAATCGGATAATAATTGCGATCTCTAGAGGCTCAAGAAGTCAAGATCCCAGATCGGTTTATATGGCAGCTATATCAGCTTATGAACCGATTTGTACTATACTTGGCACAGTTGTTGGATATCATAACAAAACACGTCGTGCAAAATTTCATTCCAATCGGATAAGAATTGCGCACTCTAGAGGCTCAAGAAGTCAAGACCCAAGATCGGTTTATATGGCAGCTATATCAGGTTATGGACCGATTTGAACCATACTCGGCAACGTTGTTGGATATCATAACAAAACACGTCGTGCAAAATTTCATTCCAATCGGATAAGAATTGCGCACTCTAGAAGCTCAAGAAGTCAAGACCCAAGATCGGTTGATATGGCAGGTATATTAGGTTATGGGCCGATTTGAATTATACTTGGCATAGCTGTTGGATATCATAACAAAACACGTCGTGCAAAATTTCATTTCAATCGGATAAGAATTACGCACTCTATAGGCTCAAGAAGTCAAGACCCAAGATCGGTTTATATGGCAGCTATATCAAAACATGGACCGATATGGCCCATTTACAATACCAACCGACCTACACTAATAAGAAGTATTTGTGCAAAATTTCAAGCGGCTAGCTATACTCCTTCGGAAGTTAGCGTGCTTTCGACAGACAGACGGACGGACGGACATGGCTAGGTCGACATAAAATGTCGCGACGATCATGAATATATATACTTTATGGGGTCTCAGACGAATATTTCGAGTAGTTACAAACAGAATGACGATATTAGTATACCCCCCATCTTATGGTGGAGGGTATAATAAGCAAAAAGAAATTATAAAGGTTGCTAAAAAAGTTTACAAATATGTTTAGTGTTGCTTTTGTAAAGTTAGTTTTAAGTTTCTCATTTTAATAGTGCACAATTATGGAATACAGCTTGTTACCATATTTATGTGTTGTGACAACAACTTTCCGTCTTCATCCAACAATCGTTGGCTAAATTTGAGCGGTCTTGTGGAAAGATAAATAGATTAAGTGTGTCGTCTTGTCCCTGGTTGCATGCGGGCCACACATTCTGCATGTTGGCGTTTTCCCTTGCCAAAAGGAGTTAAGGTGGCTGAATCGTAATATATAGATTCGCTTCTTCTTCGTCGTCATAAATGCTGTGTTGGTCTATCTGATGCGCCGCTTTATCTAAAGGTCTACTTTTATGGAGCTAGAACTTGAAGATCTAATCAACATTTCCGGGCGGCGGCCGCTTTTCTTTGTGGTTGGGACGGCTGCTGGACATAGTGCTGCCGGAAAGCGACTTATGTATTTATTCTTACACCTGTGGAGTAAATGCTGCCAAATGTGGCGCCAAGTATCTTTGAATAATTGCCCACGAACATTCCATTAAGAAACAGGCAGAAGACTTCTTGCACATCATTGAGTGGCTCCCGAATCTACTTTAAGCTCAATGATAAGGTACCTCCTTTAAGTATCCGACTCGAAACGGAGAGCCAATAAAATTGAGAAACTTAAACAAATCTTCTATGATGGGTACATGACATTTAAATCGGGAGAACCTAACAAATTTGTACTTGATTTTGATGAAAAAGTGAAAAATAATTTTCATACATTTTAAATTGTTCAGAAAAACATTAAAATTCACAATTTTTTATCCTAGCTCCCATTTATTTGTTTGGGGAAATTTTTCCCATGTTTTACCGTCTCATTCTCCCTTATATATCGATTCAGAATAGCTACTTTTTTCCCTGGGAGATATTTCCCTTTTTCGAAGTTTGTTTAGAATAAGGCAAAAGGGATAAGGGAATAAACTCCCAGTAAATTGTTATTCAGAATAGGGGAAAAGGGAGTAAGGAATAAACTCCCAGGGAATTGTTATTCAGAATAGGACTGAATAGCTTCAATTCAAGTCATTGTTTTTAATAATAGTTTATAAATCAGTCTTTAATGCAGGATTATAATTCAGTTTCTATTTCTTCAAGGTAAGCTATTCTGGTAGCTTCTCAGCGTAGCTTTTTATGTAGTCTCTAAGGTTATTTAGTAATTTAGTTTTTAAGTTTTTAGTTCTAGTACTTCATTTTGTTCATCGTTCTTAAAAGTTTTAGTGTGTACATTTTTTTTGTTTAATAAAGAAGTTCGAAATTTTTTTTTTAATTCTAAAAATTCAATTTATTTTTTTATATTTTGCATCCTTTTTAAAACGAAGTGTTTTTTTCACTCTAAGGTTTCCTTTGGGTCATCATACGCTAGCTATGCAGTGATCGCAACAATACAAAACAACAACACCAACAATACACGCCATTGGCTGTACTTTGCTTATAAATTTTCTGCTTGCTAGGCTCACTTTTAGTTGTCTTCTCGGCTCACCTTCAGCTTGCTGCACGTTCAAGATCGAAAAGACATATTCTCTTTTCGGGCCAGTTGCCTGCCATGTCATTTGTCCCATCATTGCGCTCTTCCCAGCCAGAATTTCCTCTGATGGGCATGACAATGCAAAACCAACTGTCCTACTGCCATCCCAACAGGGGTTGTGGTTCATGCCTAAGCAGCTAACTACGTTCGGCAATTGTCCGCTAGATAGCGCTTCGAGGGACACTAAGGCACATGAGATAAACTCTTATAGTACCCAATGCCTGAAAGATAGGCATCCCGCTACTAAAGCCTAGGACCCGAGTAAGGAAAATCATACAGACCGATCTCCCTTCTATCACCAGTAGCCAAGATGCTTGAGGGACAACTCCTCCCGAGCCTCATTGGAGAATTTCCATTCGCCGACCATTCACCGCATACATTTGCCATGGCTTTAATCCGCTCAGGCCATGTGATAGGACGGTCCTTGTGGCATTGGACCTATCGATGGTATTCGACACGGTCAGTCATGCCAAACTATTTGAGGACATCGCCAATACGTCGCTCCAGCCAGGCCTGAAACGCTGGGTCGCGAATTATTTATATGGTCGCCAGTCATTTGTGAAATTTAAGGATTAGAAGTCGATGAACCGTGGAGTGAAACAGGGAGTTCCCCGTAAGGCGCAGTGATATCTTCGGCACTGTTTAAACCTACATATCATCCATTCCACTCCCTATAGACGGCTTAGAGATCGTATCATATGCCACCAAATTGTTTCCTACAGATAAGCGTCACGTGAATAATGAGCGGAAAAAGATAGTCCATGGAGAAACGATTTCGACCATTAGGTGTCCCAAAATACTTAATGCCACATTTGACAGCTCCAACACATTCTTCCCACATGCCGCAGCAATTTGCGATAAAGTCAAAAGTAGAAACAAGGTCCTCAAGTCACTTGCTGGCAGCACTTGGGGTGTTGACAAAGAAACCTTGTTGACCACGTACAAAGCAATTGACCGGTCTGTGGTAAGTTATGCAGCGCCAACGTGTACTGGTCAGCTCTATGCCGCGAGTTACATATGCAAACACCTTCCAACCTGATAAATTCGAATACAATTAATAAAGCCACACAGTAAACAACCCAAATACCATTTCCGGTATAAAACATTACCCAATAATTTCAATCAGACCATAAACAATTCCTTTCTTAGTTGGAATTGTCAGCATATTTTCAATCAGCCCATAAGCAATTCCTACTAATTTAAATCAGCTCATAATATTTTCTAACTGACTTTAGCCAAATAATCAAAATTGCAAGTTAATTCACCTTAGCTAAGTAAGCATTATTTTAAGAATGCAAAGCGATATTTGAAAATCAAATAAAGACAAAGGGCAGTCATGTTTTGGCTCTGATTTCGAGCAATACATTTGTTAAGTTCTTTCTTTAAAAACGCTTTGGCGACGGGGGCATATTTAGTGGCGCAATCAGTAGGATGCTCAAGGATGGATTCTGTGATACGTACCTCGTAACATTTTATCTACAATCAACAACAACGAAACCAAGAAGGAAGCAGTAAGAAGCATATTTTATCGGACTATAGAAGGACCAGCAAAGAATGTAATCATCAATATTGCAGAACCAGACAACTGGCAGTTAATTAAGGAAACGCTAAAATTAAGATTTAGACCAGACGTGGAACCCCACCAGCTTTACAGGAAAGTGGCTTATCTCAAAGTTAATTCAGTGAGTGAACTTATGATAGAAATTCAAGATATAAAATATAAATTTATATTGATTTAAGTAACATGGACAGTATAAAAGTGAATACGATTAAAGAAATGCCACAAGGAGTCTTACTAGAAAAAATTTATAAAGAGGGAAAATTAAATAATATTTTAAAAACAATGACAAATAGAAGATTTGAGATTGGTTGTATTAGACCAGAATATTGAAAAATTAGATCTACTAAACATTTAAAAAAATTTAATAGCAGTTCTTATAAAAATAAAAATCAAGGAAACAAGTACAATCAAGTGAATAGAGAATAAGGAAATAATTACAACCATAACAGACAATACAACCATAACAACTTTAACAGAAATCATAATAGTAACACCTATAATAATCATAATAATTATAACAGAAAATTTAACGGACAACCTAACAGACAGGAAATAAAAATAATTCAGCTATTAGCACAGGTAGGACACCCAGGGCCAAATTTCGGTCAATTTCGCAGGAATCCACCTTGGCAAGACCACACTGAACCAATGGAAATTGATAATATAGAAACAAATAATTCTCCAACATCCCCAAAAGCAAGTCCTGATAACGACTTATCGAAATGATAAAATTAACAATAATGAATAATGAATATGTAGCCTTGATAGATAAAGAAGCAAGTATGAGCATAATTGATGAAGTCATAAATGCCTTTAAAAAATATAAGTTGCAACGCGTAATTCAATTAAGCACCATTCATGGAACAGGATAAATAAGATATGAGGTATTTACAGACATACCAGATCAATTTAATACTGAAGAAGGACAAATTACAGGATGAAGATATAACTTTATAATAGGTATAGATTTAATCAATTCCTTTAATACAATAATTGATATGGTCGACAGTAAAATTTCGTTCAACAATCGAACAACAAACTTTATTATAAATCCATATAAGAATCTTCAGATTTGCACATTAGAAGTGTCTGACTTTGACTGGAATAGAATAATACTAGGACATTTAAATACAGAAGAATTGGAAGAAGTTATGAAAATTATAAACAAATGCAAAAATTTATTCTTTAAAGAAGGAGATAAATTAACCAGCACCATGGACATAAAAAATGAAAATAGAACAACAACACAAGGACAAATTAAAGCTAAAATGGACAGATATCCACCAGAACATGAAGAGGAAGTTAGAAGACAAACAAAGAGCAAGGTATAATCAGGAAAAGTAGTTCAAGATATGCAAGTCCATTAATTGTAGTACCAAAGAAAATCGATAACTCTGGAGAAAGAAAATACAGAATTTTAATTGACAATCGAAATCTATATGAAATAACGATTGACTATAGTTTCCCATTACGAAATATTAATTCAATTTTAGATAAACTAGGAAGAGCACAACATTTTACAACTCTTGATTTGGCAAAGAGATATCATCAAATATTAATAAGAGAAGAAGATAGGGAAAAAAGCCTTTTTAACACCTCATGGACTATATGAATTCATTAGAATGGCGTTTGGATTGAAAAATGCTCCAGCAACATTTCAACGACTGATGAATGAAACTTTACGTGATTTCATAAATAAAACTTGTGTAGTATATCTAGATGACATTCTTATATTCAGCACCTCACTTAAAGAACATGTAACGCGATAACAGATATTTTCAAAACTTTAGAAAAAGCTAATTTAAAAATTCAAATAGACAAGTGTAATTTCATGAAAAGGGAAACGGAATTTTTAGAACATATTTGAACAAAGGATGGACTGAAGCTTAATCCAAATAAAATAAAAGTCATTCAAGATTTAGAATTGCCAAGAACAGAAAAACAAATTAGGAGCTTTTTAGGATTAACTGGTTGATATCGAAAATTTTTTAAAGATTATGCAAAAGTTGCACAACCTATTACAAAATACTTGAAAAAGGGAACAAAAATTAATACTGAAGATCCAACATATATTGAAGCTTTGGAAAACTAACACTGCTGATAAGTTCACACCCAATCTTGAAATATCCAAACTTTGATAAAAAATTTACACTTACTGCGGATGCAATTGGCGCTGTGCTTTCTCAAGAAGAACACACAATTTGTTTTGTTTCAAGGACATTGAATAATCATGAAAGAAATTACTCAACAACGGATAAAGAATTCTTAGCTATATTATGGAGTGTAAACTATTTAAGACCATACCTATATGGAAGAAAATTTCAATTATTAACCGATCATCAACCAATTAAATTTTACATTCTAAATAAAAAGGAAAGGACATCTCTCCAAGACAACAAAGATGGTTGCTTAAATAAGGAGAATATGATTTTAATATAGAATTTATCAAGAAAATCAAGTAGCAGATTTTTTAAGTAGACTTGAACAAAGTAAAGACAATAATAATGAAGAAGATAAGAAAACATTAACTCATTCACATGAAGAACTAGACCAAAAAACATTTGAAAATACCATTTATGCAATAGAAGATGATAATTTAATGTTAGCAACAGTTCATTCAGACGAAGAAGACTTACAAAATCATTTTTTTTATAAAAGAGAAAATAGGTAATAAATATAAGACCCAAATAATTATTACTAATAACAAAACGGAAGAATTTAAAACATTACATAGAAAAAAGATCATTTTTGTAGTCGAATCAGACTTAAAAAATGGGAAACATATTTAGGAAGTATATAACAAAAGGAAACGTAGGCATTTATTCAGAACTATCAGATCATAATTACAATAAAGTTCAGGAAAAGTTAATGGAAATGTTTTCTAATAATACTAAGTTAAAATACTAAGTTCCGCATAAACTTGCAAAACTTATTCATCGGCGTCAACTCTTCTGGGCCAAGAAAATAAATGAACTAATGTTGGAAAACAATATGGAGCATCTTGACTACAACTCAAGTCATACTTGGATTCAAAATAGTGAGCGTTTACTAAAAAACCTGCGATCAAAATACATTGATGGCTATAGGGCGAAAGCAAATGAAACGAGAAGGTTATATGGTAAACTTGATGCATCTGTAGGTCATTTATATCTGAACAACTGTTATACCCAAGACGAAATAACGTGCATATTTAAAGCCAGAAGCAACATGATAAAACTGAATGAAACCCGCTTCCCTCAGAACTCAAATCCTCGATGTTCAATGTGTAATACAAACGAAAATGAAAGTTTGCACCACTTTTTATGTAAATGTCCCGCTTTAAGGGAATTTCGAATTCAATACTTCCAAAAGGTTTCGCTTGATAAGAATGATCTAATTTGCATTTTAAATGGTCTCAAAATAGATTGGAAATCCTTAGCTAACTTTATAAAAATCTGTGTTCAATACAGAGAACAATTGTTACACGAGTTCAACTTCTAAACTATGAAAATCTATCACAGAATTATAACATTTGAACAATAGACTAACGGGCGTAGGCCAATGTCATAAGAAATATCAATATGCAACCAAATTCAATTTATAAATTATTAAATGAATGAAATAAAGAATGCTACTACTAAGTTAAAATTTACAAAATGTATTTACAATAAGTATGTACAAAGTACAAATGTATTTTTTTCCAAAAAAGCTGAAGCAAAACAGCTGTTTTCGAGAATTCGAAATTCCCTCTCCCAAAAATTTCCTCTCCCCATTCAATCAGAATAGGAGGATTTTATTCGAGGCAGAAATTAATTCCCTGGGAGTTTATTCCCAGGCAGTTTTCAGAATTGGGCTGTAAATGAACAAATACATATAAACAATCATTTTAACTTAGCAATAGAACAAATAAAAAAAATTGTAGAAAGCGATAGAAAAGAAATTTAAATACTATAACAAAAATGGAAAATCAAGAATACCAACAACATATGTTCTTACAACAAATAACAAAAATTCAATTGGTGAAAAGCAAAATAGAACAAATACAAGATAACGTAGTTTCAGCCAAATATGTAATAGTGCACCCAAATATTCTAACAAATAATTAAATCACCAAATATAATATTGATTTTAACAAACTAAAATATTTAAAACAAGAAATAACAATTTTTAATAATACTTATTTAATATTAGGAATAAAAATTCCAAAAATGTTTACGCATGTTAAAATAAGAACAATTGTACCATTACCAAATAATGAACAAAAAGAAGAAGAAGTTTTTACATATAAAAATAAAACTATAAAATTTGAAGAAAATAAACATTTTAGACAACTAAAAACCAGCACTCACTGTGTAATAACATAAAACTGTAAACTAATAACTAGCAAAGAATTGGAAATTATATCATTAGACGAAAAAATAAAATTAATTAAGAATTCAGTAAATTTATTTGTAAACAATACATGTAATAAAAATGATACTAGTTTGAATGGAAATAACTAACTTCAACTTAATAATTGTTTAATAAAAATTAATGATTACTACTTTTCTAAATCAATTGAAAAAGTCGAAGAAAACATGAGCTTACGATATGATGACATACACAATTTTACAGAGAAGCTAACATTTGACCAATATATTTCGAATTTGAAGAATCATAATAAAATCATTTATGTATGTAATATATTTGTCATATTTACAATAATATAAATTATTTTCATATGGAGAACACAATTAAGTCACTTTAAACTAAATTTGAATAATCGAATTCAGGAGAATTCTGATCTAAAGGGGAGGGTAGTTATGCAAACACCACCAGCAATTAATAAAGCCAGACAGTAAACAACCCAAATACCATTTCCGGTATAAAACATTTCCCAATAATTTCAATTAGACCATAAACAATTCCAACTAAATAAATCTGCATATTTTCAATCAGCCCATAAACAATTCCTACTAATTTAAATCAGCTTATAATATTTTCCAACTGATTTTAGCCAAATAATCAAAATTGCAAGTTGATTCACTTTAGCTAAGTAAGCGTTATGTTAAGAATGTAAAGCGATGTTTGAAAATTAAATAAATACAAAGGACAGTCATGTTTTGACTCTGATTTCGAGCAGTACATTTGTTAAGTTCTTTTTTTAAAAACGCTTTGTCGACGGAGGCATATTTTAGTCGCGCGGTGAAATTATATTAGGTTAGGTTAGGTGAAAAAGAGGGTGCGGATATTAACCCGCCCATTCCACTATGGGCATACGCCTAAGCCAGCAATCGGCTAAATTCTAAAATGTAGCCTCAAAAAAGAAAATGTAGGTAAAAAATTCCTTGTTACTTACAACATCCTTAATTGTTTTCCATACCACGTCCCTAAGTTGGTTCATGTCTGGTATCGTGTCCCCAGCTAAGTGCCGATGTCTTTTAGCCGCGAATACCGGTCAATGACATAGGAAATGCTTCTACTTCTCATCGTCTGCCCCACATGCCCTATACATGATATCACTTGCCGCACCGATTTTACATAAGTGAGTTCGTAGTACTATGTGTCCCGTTATGATACCAATAGCTATACTGACCTCCTTCTTACTTCCTTTCAGTAATAGCCTCGTCCTCTCACGATTCGGATCTCCATAGGATTTTCGCCTACCGACTGTTTCGCTGTCCCACAGTGTTATATGCGCCTTCACTGCCAAATCGTCTGCCCTTTCATTCCCTTTTACTCCGTTATGGCCCTGCACCTAATCAATGCGGATTGTGCCATCCTCAGAGAAGGCGTTACCTTCTTACACTGCAAGACTGTTCGTGACCTTACCATCGTGGTTGTTATTGCCTTATGACCCGTTTACTATTCGTAAAGATGTTCACACTTGACGTCGTCGCGTTAGCACCACACCACGTCACGCATTCCGTGATCACCCGAATCTTCGCCTTCAGGATCGTATTATGGTCAGGCAGTTCCTGGGTTCTCAACCCCCAGGCCCACTCTGTTCTCTAGCTTTAATCCATCCGTGTAACATGATCTTCCAGATGGCAATACTAGGGTTCCACCAGTCCAATACTGTGCCGCAAAAGTGCCTCGCACTCGACCTCAAGTGTCGTCTCAGGTATCCGGTCGGAAACCTCTTCCCTTCCTTCCAGGTTTCCTATCATCGCCCCGATTATAACGTGGTGGTATAAGCTGCTCCCATCGTCAATATATTCTCCCATCGCCTTAAGTGTCATAGCCGCAGTGGCTGACTCACACTTAATCCGTATGTCAATGGGTTGGATATCTAGAATAGTCTCCAGTGCCTTAGTGAGCGTGGTCCTCATCGCTCCGCCTAGGCCAAGACAACAATTTCTCTGAACCCGTTGTATGGTCCTTATGTTGCAATTTTTATCCATAGCAGTCCACCAAAGAACTTAGGCGTAAGTAAGTATTGGTCTCATCACGCTCCTGTAGAGCCATTGGGCTATTCTCGTATTCAGGCCCCATTTCAAGGCTACAGTCCCCGTACATAGTGCCTAACATCTGTGAGCCTCCCCAGTACTCTGCTGAATGTGACACTTCCAATTAAGTTTCCTATCTGAGATCACTCTTAAGTACTTGACCTTGTTAGATATCGAAATCGTTCTATTGAGGAAACGTGGTGTGCAAAATTGGCCCACCATCGTCTTCGTCGTGAACAGGCATATTTCTTCTCTGGGTTAACATTGGTCTAGCCCAGTCATATGCCATATGGAAGACCCTTTCGGCCTTTCTGCATGTATTATATTCAGATCTGCCAGAATCCCGCGCTACGAACTTCGACGGGCTGTCTCCTCAGTTCTCATGTGGACATCCTCCATCAGGAGGTAAAGATCCTACCCATACGAAGACATATGTACATGCTGTGTAAACAATTCCTTCTGGGCTGCTATCGCGGAGGTCAATCCAAACCATCTTCTTGTGGTTTGGAAGAAGCCTCAAGGTGGATCTTCATGATCTAGCGCGAGAGGTTCAGCGCTACAAGAAAGAACCTCTAGATCAAGCAGGTCTGGACAACATTCATTCTGACACGGTAGCAGATGCAATGAAAAGCTACCGGGTGAAGGTCGTCCATGGAAAATGACCGCCTCCCATTACACCTGATGAGATTGACCTCCCCCTGCAAACCAGAGCACTACGATTCGGCAGATTCAGCCGCCTTAACTCCTACAGAGCAAGGATTGATGCTGACGTAAAAGATGTATGTCCCGATTGTGACCAGGAACCACACGTCACCTGTTAGACTGGACGCACCCCATCTTAGTCGCAAAGTTCGTGGCTCTGGATACTCAACAGAATCAAGCAGACGAAAGTTAGAACACAACACGCTGCTACAACAACAACAACATCTAAAGCAGGCTTTGCACATACGTACTACCAGTGGAGCTCGAGGAAATGACGCTCGAGGACACCGTAGAAAAGTTTGAAACAACTTTTCGGCAAGGCGGAAACACAAGTCGCTCAAAGATACAAGTGCCTGCAGTTAACAAAAGCAGATGATGAAGATTTTCGTGAATACGCCGGCAAAGTAAATCTACAATGTGAGCTATTCAAAATGAACGAATTGAAAATCAATCAATTTAAGTGTTTAGTCTTTGTGCTCAGATTGATTTCAGCAAAGGACAACGCCGTCCGAACGCCGGGCAAGAAATTCTAACTGAAAAAAAATTAATATAAATGAAGTATCAACCACCAGAAATGTACAGTTTTAAAACCTTCGGAAGTTCTTCACCCTGAAGATAAACTACTAGCCCGTTCGTTAACAAATCCAATATGAATTTCAACGTGGCACAGCACCGGAAAACTAAAAGCCTTCACAACTCAAGACAGCGCCTACGATGCAAACACCAACAAGATTAATCTACTGACCAAGTTCGAATGCAACGTGAATGCAAAATACGTCCTTAAATTGTTATATCACAGATATAGAGATATAGAAAAGCCATACATCATGGGAATCGACTGGATCCAATCTTTCAACCTTTGGGACATACCGAAATCATCCTGGCGTCATCAAATTAAATTCGACGATGACATCGCAGCTGTAAAAAGTAACTACCAGATAGTTTTCGATAATAGTTCCCTAGGTCTGAGTACGAAGACAATGGTTCATATTCAGTTGCTGCCAGATAATGTATATTCCAAAAGACCCATTCCCTATGCAGCAAGGACAGAAATCGAAGCGGAACTCCAAAGACTTGAGGCATCAGTTATAATTTCCCAAGTCAATTCATCAAGATACGCAGCACCATCTGCAAGCGTAATGTGAAAATTTGTATTTGTGCAGATTACTCTACTGTACACAATTCTATAGTAGACATTTTGTCAGACTTTCACAAATGCCTAATATTCAGTCACTTGGATTTGTCACTTGCTTATCTGCAAGTTAAAGTTGATTACGACATCAAGGAACGGCTGACTATAAACACGCATAAGAGTTTATACAAATTCAATCGTCTGACTCCTGGCATAAATCTGCTCCTGGTGCGTTTCAAAGAATTACTGATGAAATTTGTTCTGGCATCGAAGGTACCAAGGCGTTCATCGGCAAAATCATGATTGCAAGCAAGTCTTTGGCTGAGCATAAGGCTAGTTTACACCAGATATTGTAAAGAATACAAGATTTTAGATTCAGGCTCAAATTTGAAAAATGGAAATTTTTTCAAAAAGAAATAATTTGAGACATGTTATCAACATAGAAGGCACTCGAACTGATTCAAAGAAATCAGTACAATTTAAAATCTTAAGTATCCAGAAAATGTCGCTGAAGCAAGATCATTCGTATGTTGATCAACTACTACAGCAAGTTTGTCAACAACATGCGACGTCTTCGATTGATGATTGGTTTAAAAAGGATCTCGACTCCTTAGTGTCAGAAATCGTTGGATGACATCAAGTCAATTTTAACTTCGGATTTGCTTTTAACACACTACAACCAGAGTGGGTATCCAATGGGTAACCATTTATGTGGCAGCACATGCCGTTGCTATCAATATTTGATTCAAAGAAGGGAATTCCAATTTACACAGTCAACCGTTTTCAACGCTGGGCTCTTATTTTATTGGTGTATGACTTAGAAATTAAGTACACCAACATCGAGCATTTTTGTCACGCTGACGTAACATCTCAACTTATCAGGAGTCACGAAAAACCTTCAGATCAAGAAAAAAACTAGTACAAAATATGCCGTGTGACAGGTAGAGATATGTCTTTAAAATTTGATCGTGTGCAAAATTTCAAAGCCTGAGGTTGTCCAGGCGCCTGTTGGCAGGCCCCTTAAGTTGGCTACCTTTGTATTTCGAAGAATTGTTGAGGCTGCCAAATCTTCTTCAAATTTCACTTAAAACGCATCTACAATATTTTCTCTTTACAAGAAAAGAAAACATATTAATACTTTCAATAAAGACTAATTAATAAAAATGCTTTTTTGACCAAAAAATGCAAAAAATACACCTTTTTCACATTTTTTGACTTACAAACTGTATAACTTTTAACTGAATAATAAGATGTGGACATTTGTTGCTACAAAGTTGTTGCATATTTTGTCACAAATCTAAATCATGCAAGTTAATGACAAGTATTTTGCAAATATTTTGCAATTCACCAAAGCACAAATGCTTTAGTAAATTGCAAAATACGAAATCAATTTCGGCTAAAATAATTAAAACTCATATATCACCGAAACCAGTGGAGATATTGTACACCTCAAGCGGACTTTTTGTATGAAGCGCCAAAAAATTTTCGAAAAAGAGAGGTGACCCATTTGCTATCGAGGAGGACTTTCGTAGAGCTGGTTCAAATTTACCACTCACTTTCAAAGCCATAGTCAATGTAACCAACGGCGACAAAATCCAAACTGTAATGAAATACATGTACAACGGCTGGCCTGGTTGTAGCAATAATACAATACTACTGCTTCAATAATACAATACTACAATAGAAGGGATTCATTATCAATTCTCGACGGATGTATTCTGTTCAACAATCGTGTTGTAATTCCAGACAAGTAAAAAAACAAAGTTATAAGTACTGAGGACACGAAGTTCAATTCTGGCTACTTAGCATACGCGAATAATATAAAGGCAAATAAGAGCTACTGGGTCACCGGAGAAATCATAAAGAAAGTAGGAAATGTTAATTACAATGCTCTTATACAAGATGGTTGTACGGTGAACCAATAGACGCAGCATACCATTTCTCGCAGCATACAGTATTTTTGCTCATACCAGTTTTCATGCGTTCCTATGATATGCAAATACTGCCCACGCAATAACAATAACAACAACAAATGACTGCTGTTTGCTATGCAGTATTTTTATTGCCTATACAAAACATACTCATAGCAATAATTAACTGTAACAAACTTAATTATGATGTTTCTGTTGTCTACTTTGTCTGCAGCATAAGACATTCTGCTGCCCTTTAGTTTTTTTAGTCGTCGCCTAGCTGTTTTTGAATGAAGAATTTTTTCTTTGAATTGAACTTGAAGTAGAGCCACAATCGTTTGTTTTATTTAATAATTTTGGAAAGGGTCTGCAAAAAAGCTTGTAGATTGGATCATTGGTGACCCCGACGTGATATATTGTACTTGGATATCACAAAACTTTCGGTTCAATATCAAATCGGATATTTCTTTCCAAAATTATAATTTTCGTCGAGCAAAGATTTTGGTTTTTTTATGTTGATTGCTAAACCATGTCTCATAATGAGGAAGCTCCGCCAACAGATCGTCGAAGCAATGAAGCATCAAAATTTCAGCTTTATAAGAAACGGATTGGAGTCCTGCATAGGCAATTAACTGTCTTAAATATTTCGCTGACAGCAAATCTTTTGGGTGAGATGGACGAGTCTGACATTGCTGTTCCACTTGGGTATGTTGATGGGTTGTATAATACATTTGAGGAAGCCCAATTGTCTATGCTGGAATGTGATTTGGGCGACTTTGATTCTGATTTTGTCTCTAGTTTTGTCAACATATTTTTCGAAGTCAAGGCTAAACTCTCCAGAGAATCCAGGATAACAAACGAAAGCGACCAGGTTTATCACACACCTCAATGGTACGTCAGTTTTCATTGGACGAAACCACGCCACAACGCAAAATACGCTTGCCGGAATTAAAGATTCCCCAATTTAATGGATCGTACACGGACTGGCCAGGATTCATAGCAATGTTCACCACGGTAATAGACAATGATGTTGATCTCAGTAAAATTGAAAAATTTCAGCACCTTCGAGTGAGTGTAACAGGTGCAGCGTTGGACACGATTTCCTCTTTGGATCCCACTGAAGAAAACTACGATAAAGCCCTCGAACTTTTTCGCAACAGGTTTGACAACAAGCTTCTCAATTTTCAAGCTCACGTATGCGAAATTTTTAATTTAAAATGTGCCGATAAAGGTTCTGCTGTTAACCTACGCCAACTTAGTGATAAGTTAAATTCACATATGCGAGCCCTACAATCTATATGCAAGCAAGAAGAAATTGCAGACGGCTTCTTGGTTTACCTGGTGACTTCAAAATTGGATTCGAAGTCTCAATCGAAATGGGAAGAAGACTAACAAAGTAATAAACTGCCTACGTGGTTGTCCCTGTCGTCGTTTTTGGAACGTAGATGCAGAATGCTTGAAAATTTGGAAAATGCAATGGGCGTAAGTACTCCCAAGGCGAACAAAAAATGGAGCTCTTCAGGCCGCAATGCGCTTGTAGCATCTACGGTCCCTAATCCAACATGTGTTTTTTGTGACGCCCAAGGTCATTACATTACCAGTTGTGCCAGTTTTGAAAATCTGCCTCCGACTGTAAGGTTTAAGGAAGCAAAAAGGTTCCAATTGTGTTTAAACTGCCTGAAGAAAGGTCATATGTTGAAAAAGTCTAAGGCTTCTCGCTGTCGAATGTGCTCATCAACACACCACAGTATGATGCATATATTGGGTTGGTACCTAAATGTAAAAATTTCCAAAACTCTTCTAATCATCCAATTAAATTTGCCATGGTGTACTTAAGTTTCAAAATTCAGAGCTCTATCTCAATTTACAAAGAAAGTACCATATATTGGGTTGCCTAAAAAGTAATTGCGGATTTTTCATATAGTCGGCGTTGACAAATTTTTTCAACGACTTGTGACTCTGTAATTGCATTCTTTCTTCTGTCAGTTATCAGCTGTTACTTTTAGCTTGCTTTAAAAAAAAATGCGCGAAATTTTGTTTACATTTGTTTGGGTACCACATGTATTGAAAGAAATTCATTTAACAAACCGAATCAACGCTTGTGCACCTTAAACGCAATGAATTCGATCCGTTTTTAAAACGAATCATAACTGGAGATGAAAAATGGATTGTTTACAACAACGTTAGTCGAAAACGATCATGGTCCAAGCATGGTGAACCAGCTCAAACCACTTCAAAGGCTGATATCCACCAAAAGAAGATTATGCTGTCTGTTTGGTGGGATTGGAAGGGTGTGGTATATTTTGAGCTGCTTCCAAGGAACCAAACGATTTATTCGGATGTTTACTGTCAACAATTGGACAAATTGAATACAGCCATCAAGGAGAAGCGACCAGAATTGGTCAATTGTAAAGGTGCCATATTTCACCAGGACAACGCTGGACCGCACACATCTTTGGTCACTCGCCAAAAACTGAGTGAGCTTGGCTGGGAACTTTTGATGCATCCACCATATAGCCCTGACCTTGCATTATCAGACTACCATTTATTTCGATCTTTGCAGAACTCCTTAAATGGCAAAACCTTTCGGCAATGATGAGGCTATAAAATCGCACTTGGTTCAGTTTTTTGCAGATAAAGGCCAGAAGTTCTATGAGCGTGGAATGCTTAATTTGCCAGGAAGATGACAAAAGGTTATCGAACAAAATGGCAATAATATATTTGATTAAAGTTCATTCTAAGTTTTATTAAAAATGCATTTACTTTCTTTTAAAAAATCCGCAATTACTTTTTAGACAACCCAATAGAAAATGTGGCTAATGAAACATCGGAGAGTGCAGTGACTCAACAGACGGAATCAAACACTTCGCGATCTGCTCTTGTATCATCATTACCGTGTGCAACCGTCGAGTCCCATTCTAGCACGAACATTTTGTTAGCAACGGCCATCATTTTAATCAAAGGTCAACATGGTGAGCTCATACCTTATCGTGCCTTATTGGATTCAGCATCACAACTGAATTTTATTACAAGTCGTGCTGCAAATCAATTGCGACTAAAACTGAATGAGTCTGCGGTAACCGTTTTTGGCATAGGCAATGGAAACTTCGTGGCAGATACTTCAGTAGATCTTACCATCCAGTCACGTCATCGAGACTACACAACTTCATTTTCTGCTCTTGTTGTACCCACTATCACCGATTATCAACCCGTTTCTGTTGCCAACATGAATAACTCAGGCATACCCCCAAATTTAAAACTAGCTGATCCTAACTTCGATGGCCAGCGACGCATCGATATTTTAATAGGTGCTGGGCTATTTTTCGATCTCTTATGCGTTGGGAAAATTAAGCTGAGCGGCAATTATCCAATATTGCAGAAAACGTTGTTGGGCTGGGTAGCATCAGGTGGAGTTTCTAGTTCGTCAAAGGTATGTTTGTTAGCTGCAGCGTGCAAATGCGTGCAAATTCACATATGCGAGCCCTACAATCTATATGCAAGCAAGAAGAAATTGCAGACGGCTTCTTGGTTTACCTGGTGACTTCAAAATTGGATTCGAAGTCTCAATCGAAATGGGAAGAAGACTAACAAAGTAATAAACTGCCTACGTGGTTGTCCCTGTCGTCGTTTTTGGAACGTAGATGCAGAATGCTTGAAAATTTGGAAAATGCAATGGGCGTAAGTACTCCCAAGGCGAACAAAAAATGGAGCTCTTCAGGCCGCAATGCGCTTGTAGCAGCTACGGTCCCTAATCCAACATGTGTTTTTTGTGACGCCCAAGGTCATTACATTACCAGTTGTGCCAGTTTTGAAAATCTGCCTCCGACTGTAAGGTTTAAGGAAGCAAAAAGGTTCCAATTGTGTTAAAACTGCCTGAAGAAAGGTCATATGTTGAAAAAGTCTAAGGCTTCTCGCTGTCGAATGTGCTCATCAACACACCACAGTATGATGCATATATTGGGTTGGTACCTAAATGTAAAAATTTCCAAAACTCTTCTAATCATCCAATTAAATTTGCCATGGTGTACTTAAGTTTCAAAATTCAGAGCTCTATCTCAATTTACAAAGAAAGTACCATATATTGGGTTGCCTAAAAAGTAATTGCGGATTTTTCATATAGTCGGCGTTGACAAATTTTTTCAACGACTTGTGACTCTGTAATTGCATTCTTTCTTCTGTCAGTTATCAGCTGTTACTTTTAGCTTGCTTTAAAAAAAAATGCACGAAATTTTGTTTACATTTGTTTGGGTACCACATGTATTGAAAGAAATTCATTTAACAAACCGAATCAACGCTTGTGCACCTTAAACGCAATGAATTCAATCCGTTTTTAAAACGAATCATAACTGGAGATGAAAAATGGATTGTTTACAACAACGTTAGTCGAAAACGATCATGGTCCAAGCATGGTGAACCAGCTCAAACCACTTCAAAGGCTGATATCCACCAAAAGAAGATTATGCTGTCTGTTTGGTGGGATTGGAAGGGTGTGGTATATTTTGAGCTGCTTCCAAGGAACCAAACGATTTATTCGGATGTTTACTGTCAACAATTGGACAAATTGAATACAGCCATCAAGGAGAAGCGACCAGAATTGGTCAATTGTAAAGGTGCCATATTTCACCAGGACAACGCTGGACCGCACACATCTTTGGTCACTCGCCAAAAACTGAGTGAGCTTGGCTGGGAACTTTTGATGCATCCACCATATAGCCCTGACCTTGCATTATCAGACTACCATTTATTTCGATCTTTGCAGAACTCCTTAAATGGCAAAACTTTCGGCAATGATGAGGCTATAAAATCGCACTTGGTTCAGTTTTTTGCAGATAAAGGCCAGAAGTTCTATGAGCGTGGAATGCTTAATTTGCCAGGAAGATGACAAAAGGTTATCGAACAAAATGGCAATAATATATTTGATTAAAGTTCATTCTAAGTTTTATTAAAAATGCATTTACTTTCTTTTAAAAAATCCGCAATTACTTTTTAGACAACCCAATAGAAAATGTGGCTAATGAAACATCGGAGAGTGCAGTGACTCAACAGACGGAATCAAACACTTCGCGATCTGCTCTTGTATCATCATTACCGTGTGCAACCGTCGAGTCCCATTCTAGCACGAACATTTTGTTAGCAACGGCCATCATTTTAATCAAAGGTCAACATGGTGAGCTCATACCTTATCGTGCCTTATTGGATTCAGCATCACAACTGAATTTTATTACAAGTCGTGCTGCAAATCAATTGCGACTAAAACTGAATGAGTCTGCGGTAACCGTTTTTGGCATAGGCAATGGAAACTTCGTGGCAGATACTTCAGTAGATCTTACCATCCAGTCACGTCATCGAGACTACACAACTTCATTTTCTGCTCTTGTTGTACCCACTATCACCGATTATCAACCCGTTTCTGTTGCCAACATGAATAACTCAGGCATACCCCCAAATTTAAAACTAGCTGATCCTAACTTCGATGGCCAGCGACGCATCGATATTTTAATAGGTGCTGGGCTATTTTTCGATCTCTTATGCGTTGGGAAAATTAAGCTGAGCGGCAATTATCCAATATTGCAGAAAACGTTGTTGGGCTGGGTAGCATCAGGTGGAGTTTCTAGTTCGTCAAAGGTATGTTTGTTAGCTGCAGCGTGCAAATGCGTTGAAAATGAGAGTCTGACAGAAGTAGTTCAAAGTTTTTGGCAAGTAGAAAATAATTTCTTAGATATCTCTTCAAATGATGATGATTTTTGCGAGCGTCATTTTAGAGAAAACACCATTCGTCTTCAATCGGGAGAATATTCTGTGCTACTGCCTAAAAAGCAGAATTGGAATGATCTTGGAGATTCATATGAGCAGGCCCTACGTCGTTTTAAAGTGCTTGAGAGAAAACTAGACAAACAACCGGAGTTAAAGCTGCAGTATGTAAATTTTATGAAGGAGTACTCGAAGTTAAATCATATGTCTATGGTCGCATCTCTTCCGAAGCACACACAAACATACTTTCTACCTCACATTGCGTACGAAAAGAAGACAGCACAACAAAAAAGCTGCGTGTTGTGTTTGGTGGTTCAGCAAAAGCAACCACTGGTTTATCATTAAATGATATACTTTATGCTGGACCAACAATTCAACCAAAATTGTTTGACTCTCTTTTGCGTTTTCGATTTTTGAAGGTAGCTCTAAGCGGGGATATTTGCAAGATGTATCGTTGTGTGAAAATGTCTTATCCCGATGACTACCTACAATGCGTGCTGTGGAGAAACGGTACATCTGAAAAAATCCAAACATTTAAATTAGATACTGTGACATATGGCGCCAAACCCGCAGCATTTTTAGCAATTCGAGCTCTGCACCAACTTGCATACGATGAGGAAAAGTCATATCCATTTGGTGCTAAAATAGTAAGGCGTGATTTTTATGTTGATGACCTTCTGACTGGCGGTAGCTCTGTAGAAGAAGTTTTGGAGATTAAACGGCAAGTGACTGATCTCCTGAATTTGGCCAATTTCAAAATAAGAAAGTGGTGTTCAAATGTACCAGAGGTATTGAAAGGTGTTTCAGCTGTGGATTGCGAACAATTTTTAAAATTTCACGATGGGACAGATATTACCAAGACATTAAGCCTGATGTGGGTCCCGAAAGCAGATGTTTTAATTTTCACCTTTTGTCCTGCTTTTGAAAAAGGTTCTGTTACTAAGCGCACTGTTTTGTCATGCATTGCAAGGCTGTATGATCCATTAGGCTTAATAGGTCCGGTGATTTCAAAGGCGAAGGTAATAATGCAAAGTTTATGGAAACGATACCATCTTAAAAGGGGAGATGTTAGGGTAACCCTTATTGTCACACTTGAATGTGGCATCAACAAGCAGCTTGAGAATGTGGCAACGCATATAAGTGATGCGCAGAAGACCGCTCATACACACACACTGTAGTCTTTTTAGTTTTGCTCATTCTTGTACTATAAGTAGTAGCGAACACACGCAAATTAATGGAATAAAATATCTTTAGTTTTAAACTGTCTTTTATTACAACGTAAAAGCATAATACATATCTTTTTCAAATTTCACTTAAAACGCTAGATGCGTATGTAAATATGTCCTCTTCACAAAAAAAAGAGAAAATATAAGGTATTTAAGCAATTTTTTTCAATAAAGACTAATCAATGAAAATACTATTTTTGACCAAAAATGCAAAAAATACCGTTTTTCACATTTTTTGAATTCCAAACTGTATAACTTTTAACTAAATTATCAAATATTGACACTTCTGCCGCAAAGTCGTTGTAAATATTGTCACGAATCCAAATCATGCATAAAAAGGAAATCGAGCCACAAATGCCTTCGTCAATTGGTCTCGGTCAAAATTGTAGAAAAGTCGAATATCCCCCAAACCATTGGAGATATTGTAGACCTCAAGCGGACTTTTTTGTAGGGATTTTTGAGCACTGTCCAGCAAAAAAAAATGGAAATCGGATTACAAACCGGATTACAAGATTTGGCATCCGAAATAGCGTGGTGACTAACTTTAAGGGCCTTCCAAAAGCCGCCCGGACAACCTAGGGCCTCGCTAACACCTCAGATCTAACCCCTCGAAATTTCAAAGAGATATCTTTAGCCGTTCCCACACGGCATATTTTTTACAAGTTTGTTTTTGTGATTTTCTCCCGCTGTGCGGTAGGTGATAAGTAATATGGGCATATGCGAGAGAGCTAAGCAAAGAAACGATTGCATGAAGTTATAAATCTCAGCGTTGCCACTACAATAAAATTTTCCGACCAAAATTGTTCAAAAAACCACAAAGTTTCTTCACAGCCGACCAAAAATGTAAACTAAATCAAAATACTCGCAACATTCTTGTAACTGTTATTATTTATTTAATGATATACGATAATATAACCGGCCACCCCGAACTTTGGATACCACATGTATTAGTATTTGTGAACAAAATAAGTTTTTTGACCGAAATTATTCATTTTGGGGAAATAGCAAAATGGAGTAAAAATGCTCAAAACCTCAAATGAGCAGATCGACATATGTCAGCTATATTTATATATAGTCCGATATTAACCACATTCTATCGGAATATCTGGGGTACTTTTGCAATTCATTGTTCCAAATTAAGGCTGGTACTGTTTTCGTTTTTCACCGTTCAAACCTCATGTTTTTCGCGATTATTTTTTTCAAACACTACACATATATCAAAGATATTAACATTTTACCATAAGTAATAAGGGAATGTCCTACTGAATGAAATCAGCGAGTTTTTTGCTAAAATCTATTATCTAAAAAAAGTAATCGGCGAAAAATATCGCGGAAAGTGAATGAAGTACCAGCCTTTACAGCGAAGTGCGGTTGTTATGGGCTTAAGAACCTTAATCGGTAGATCGGTCTATATGGCAACTTTATTCAAATATATTCCGGTTTGGCCCAATCTCGAACTTAACTTGCGTTTGGAAACGAATATGGTTCTGTTCCAAATTTCAGTCAAATATCTTAATTCTTGACGGATGGACATAGTTAAATCGTCTTAGAATTTTACGACGATCACGAATATAGGGTCGAAATGGATATTTCCATATGTATTGAACAAAACGACTAAATGGATATACCCCCTATCCTATGACTTTGGGTATAAAAATACAATTCCGACAAAAATTTACCAAAATCGAAATGGGCCGGATGGTCGGCCAAACTAAATAATCCAAAAAGTGCAAACCCTAAAAATTGAAAGTAAACAAAATTTGATACAAAAAGCCCAGAATTGCAACGCTGTAATTCAGTGGGGCACAAAATAAAATAAGACCGTATATGTAAGATGATCTCTTAAAATTTTTATACTTCTCTCTACAAGTAAAATTTAGTTTATTCAACTAAAACTTTAACGTTTGTATACCCGACACCGAATTATGGGGGTATATTTGTTTTGTCATTCCGTTTGCAACACATCGAAGTATCCATTTGCGACCATATAATGTATATAATCCTGAACGTTGTAAAAATCTAAGGCGATCCAGCCATGTCCGTCCATCTGTTTGTTGAAATCACCCTACAGTCTTTTAAAATAGAGATATTGAGCACAGGCAGGTTAAGTTCGAAAATTGGCTATATCGCCTATTTTTTTGCACAGTAGTTCCAACAATTATATATAGCAGATTTAATTATATCTGCTCCCATATCCAAATATATCTACTTCCAGATATAGTTATGTATAGCATCAGATATAATTATATATGGCAGATCCAATCGAATCTAATTAGATCCAATTTTATCTTATCCCAGATGTATTTGGATCTGACCATATCAATTTTTTTTACACGGGTGGTCAGATTCAAATATATCTGGGATAAGATAAAGTTGGATCTAATAAGATCCAAATGGATCTGCCATATATAATTATATCTGATGCTATATATAACTATATCTGGTAGTAGATAAATTTGAATATGGGTATAGATACAATTATATCTCCTATATATAATTTTTGGAACTATTGTGCAAATAAAGAACAGTATGATCGAGCAATGTTTAATTGAATGTCATCTGTTTTATAATCTATGCTTTGTTCTTTATTAGGCTTTATTTGTTAGTGTATATTTTATGTTATGTCATTTGTTGTCGTACTGTTGGTTTTCAGTTTCTTTAAATAAAACTCACGCCACTTGTTTGTTATACTTGATTAAACGAAGTCACACTTGTTTTACTCCAATTTAATTTACAACAAAGATTATGGGCCCAGAATTGCGTAAGGGACCCATTGCTTAATCTGTTAAAAAGAGGTTATAACTTTCGAATAATAGTTAGTCTATATCAAGGTTCAATTAATTGTAAAATCGGAGCCTCAAATTAATATCTGTAGATTTGAAAATAAATTTTTAAAAATTTAGTTAAAATTTTCAATTCGACAATCTGCAACCTGAAAATAATGCATCATAGCCTGTGCAGATGCGGAATCTTCTGATTACTCAGGACTACTGGGATCTAGTGGAATCGTTCTGAATGTTTCTGCAACGGCAACAGATTGTCAAATATCGGAGTTAGAAAATTCCAATACCATACCAAAAGATAAGTACAAGAATGTAAAATGCTATAACTGTGTCCAATATGGTCTAATACGGAGCATACGGCAATGTGTGTCATAAATTGAAATCTAATTTTCTTTCAGTTAGCAAAATGACTGAGCATGGATTTACCATAAAATTTTCTAAAGATAAGGGCGAAAATTTTGATCGATTCGGGAAGTTTCAATTCCGAAATAAACGCTAATACGAACTACGCTATTTAAACGACCGAAAATAGAAAGTAATTTCTTTGGCACAAACGATTTGGATACTTGAATTTTAACGATTTAAAGAAATTGGAAGCAAATCAAATGGTTAACAGCTAAGAAGGCAATTTTGATAATTGCAACTCTTGTATTACATGCTCATTATGCTAGATGTCCCATCGTCTATTTAAACCCGTTAGAACCATTGTGACGAGTAAGCCACTAGAATTGATCCACACATATGTTTGCGGTCCAATGCGGATTGAATCTCAAGGAGGTGCCAAATGTTTTAGAGCTTTCATCGATAGCAGATATTATATTTCCATTTAATTTCTAAATCTGGTGCTCTTACCGTATTTAAGTCTTATTTGTTAGAAATGGAAAGGCAAACTGGATATGATTTGAAACGGTTAAGAAGCGATAATGGTACCGAATATTTAATGAATTTAAAAATTTCTTACGGTAAAAGCAAACCGAACAATAATGGAGGTGATTCGTTGCTTGTTGGAAGAATCCAAAATGCCCAAATATTTGTGGACAGAGGCCGTAAACATCAGTGTTTTATTAAAAATCGTTTACCAACAACAGTTTTGGTAAATTTAACGCCATTTGAACGATGGACAGGTAGAAAACCGTCTGTTTAATATTTTAAAACTTTTGGATGCAAAGCTGTGGTACTTGACAAAAAGCCAGACCTATCGAAATTAGGTGTAAAAGGAGACGCTTTTGTTTTCGTTGGATACGAGCCGCACACTAAAGGTTAAAGGTTGTATAATAACAAAAAATAAAAAAAAACAAGTAAAAGCGTGCTAAGTTCGGCCGGGCCGAATCTTATATACCCTCCACCATGGGTCGCAATTGTCGAGTTCCTTTTCCGGCATTTCTTCTTAGGCAAAAAAGGATATAAGAAAAGATTTGCTCTGCTATTAGAGCGATATCAAGATAGGGTCCGGTTTGGACCACAATTAAATTATATGTGTAAAATGTCAGCCAATTCGAATAAGAACTGAGCCCTTTGGGGTCTCAAGAAGTAAAATATAGAGATCGATTTATATGGGAGCTGTATCGACTATATACCGATTCAGACCATAATAAACACGTATGTTAATGGTCATGAAAGGATCCGTCCTACAAAATTCCAGGCAAATCGGATAATAATTGCGACCTCAAGAAGTCAAGATCCAGATAGGTTTATTTGGCAGCTATATAAGGTAATGAACCGATTTGAACTTTATTTGACACAGTTGTTGGAAGTAAGAATAAAATACGTCATTCAAAATTTCAGCCATATCGGGTAGGAATTGCGCCCTCTAAAAGCTCAAGAAGTCAAGACTCAAGATCGGTTTATATGACAGGTATATCAGGTCATGGACCGATTTGAACCATACCAGAACCAAAGCACGTCGTGCAAAATTTCATTGCAATCGGATAAGAATTGCGCACTCTAGAGGCTCAAGAAGTCAAGACCCAAGATCGGTTTATATGGCAGCTATATCAAAACATGGACCGATATGGCACATTTACAATACCAACCGACCTACACTAATAAGAAGTATTTATGCAAAATTTCAAGCGGCTAGCTTTACTCCTTCGGAAGTTAGCGTGCTTTCGACTGACAGACGGACGGACGGACGGGCATGGCTAGATCAACATAAAATTTCGCGACGATCAAGAATATATATACTTTATGGGGTCTCAGACGAATATTTCGAGCAGTTACAAACAGAATGACGAAATTAGTATACCCCCCATCTCATGGTGGAGGGTATAAAAATAAAATTAAATGTATCTCGAGATGCAAAATTTTTTGAAAATCGAAAAATTAATTGTATCTCGAATTATTGGGAGGGTTCAGATTGAGAATATTCGCAAAATCAAATAATGTATCTGCCCAATTGAAAAATATTCCCGAAGAAACGCGTGCAAACAATCAATCAATGGTATATAACGATGACGAGCCTATGACACAAATTGACCACCCTAGTAAAAAAAAGTTGATATGGTCAGATCCAATAAAATCTGGCATCATATGTAACTGGATTCAAAAAACGGTAATATATAATTGGTTGCAATTGTATCAAATTAGATCTAATTGGATACAATTAGATACAATTGTCCCAATTTGTCCCAGATACAAATAGATGCAATGATATATAATAATATCTAATCGGATCTAAAATTAAAAAAAATTCTGTTAGCTAGAAAAAAAATTGATATGGTCAGATCCAAATATATGTGGGATAAGATATAGATGGATTTAATTAGATCTAAATGGATCTGCCATATCCAATTATATATAATTATATCTGATGCTGTTTTTAAATATATCTGGTAGTAAATACAATTGGATATGGGACCATTATATCTGCTATATGTAATGTAATTATATCTGCTATATGTAATGTAAATATTACAAATATTTTTAATTACATGTGCACATTCCTCCAATTTAAGGTTGTTCATTGTTTCCCGTCCAAAGTTTTTTGTTCCATCTACGCTTTTTGCTAAAAATTCATTATGAGATTCAAATGGAAGCACAGATGTTGCCCATAAAGGACCCTAGCGCCTGATGTATACGCATACAGATGTGTTCGAAACAGTTCTCTAACAAAGCCTAGAGAAATAACCTTTTTTGATGACTTCTGGGCATGTATCTTACAAAGATACTGGCATCTATTTACAGGGTGATCCTGGGATAGCTTTTAACGGATTTTGTGCAAGGCATTACACATAGCCCCTCCGCATTTGGCAGTCCGTCCTCTGTAACATATTTCCAATGTCTCCCCATAAATGTTCTATGGGATTGAGGTCAGGAGACTGAGCAGGTCACGGCTTAACCTGAACCTCATTGACCTGAAACCATCCCTTGGCAATTTACAAGTATGTTTCTGATCGATATCTTGTTATATGACCAATTTCAGAAGCATTTTCCAGTCTATTATGCTAGATTATTACTTACTCCAAGCTTGTAACATATCCATTATATCCCTTAATTATCCCATTGTGTACCGTTGTATAAAAAGCTCTAACGTAGAGGTTTACTTCATCGAAATCGTATGAAAAATGCTCATTTTATGGACTTAATACGCTATTCTATAAGATCGGTCTATATGGTAGCCTTATCCAAAAATGGCCCTACCTGGACCACATTTGACAAAGGAGTGTAGGGGTCTACCAAAACTCATTGTTTTAACTTTCGTCGAAATCGGATGAAAAAAGGGTTTTTATGGGCTCAATACTCTATACATGAATAATATGTTGGGTGGGAGTGCAACCCAAACACAAAGAGTAAGAGTACTAAAATTCATAACTACTTTGTAAGAGTAGCCAAAAATAAGGAGTATCGACGGTGCTGTTAGTTCTAAAAATAAACTATTGTATTTTTTTCCTTTACGTTTTGCCGCCAGCGGGATTTGAACATCTGTGCTCTCGCGCTACCAACTCAGCCTACCTCTTGTTTATAAAGGTAAACAAATACAATTGTCTATTTTTAGAACCAAAAGCATCGACTTTTGCTGGCGTCGATACTCCGTATTTTTTACCTTTGGAAAGAAGTTATGAATTTGAGTTTACTCTTACTCTTTGTGTATGGGTTGCACTCACACCCAAATATCGTTCATGTGTATAGTATTGAGCCCATAAAAGGAGCATTTTTTTCGATTTCGATGAAATTTGGATCAGTGAGTTTTGGTAGACCCTCAAACCTTTTTGTTGAATGTGGTCCAGATCAGACCGTATTTGGATATAGCTGCCATATAGACCGATCCCCCGAAACAGAGTATTGAGTCCTTAAAAGGAGCATTTTTCATCCGGTTTCAATGAAATATTAAAAATATTTGTAATATTTTTCATTCTGTAACCATATTACATTTAACAAATAAAACTCCCATATATCACATATTACCATTTGTTAACACCAACAATCACATAATGATCAAATTAAAAAAAAAAAACATATCACGTTTGTTTAAAAGACCAACAACAAAATATTGAGTGCACTATCTGTCAAAATCAGTGATTAGTGCAACTCTGATTTTGAGTATGATACTAGTTCGCGCCATTTTTCGTTGCTTGTGTATGTTATGGTTCTTAACTATAATACACACACCCAACTAAAACTCGTTGACAGATAGTGCACTTCGCGAGAAAAAATAATTAAGCCATTCTGTACGACGAACCGATGAGGGACTAGACTAAAGCCCCTCGTCGGTTCCAATCAACCCAATCAAAGGGTCCAGAGTCAGCGTCAAGTTGTTTTACATGCATTTTGTATGGGAAAGCAAAAAACCGCCGCGGGTAGAGTAGAAATAGAATCCATTCTATTTTGGCAGAGTCGCTCTCAAAGTTCTCTTCTCTCAGCACATTTCTCTCTGAAAATCTTGCCACATTTTCATGAAATTTCGTTACGTTGCCAACCATTTTCGGAGAATTTTATTAAAAATATGGTAACTTAATATGAAAAAATTAACATGCTTACAAAATTGCCGATGTATGTTTTAAATTAATAAAAAAAAAACAGTAAGGAAAGGCAAAAGTCGGGCGGAGCTGACTATGTAATACCCTACACCTACCCTACAATTATAAATTCGGGCAATATATAAATGTATATGTATATGAGAGCTATATCTAAAACTGAGCCGACTATAAAACATATCGTTTGAAAATTGTTGTTACTACGGCCACATAAGTGCAAATCTGGCGGTAAATATGTATGGGTGTTACATCCAAATCTGAACCGATTTTGATGAAATCTCGCACATATGTTAAGATCAGTAACAAAACTATCCGTGCCAAATTTTGTGCAGAACGTTTACAAATTGTTTTTATTACAGCCTTATAAGTGTAAATAGGGCGATGCATATATATTGGAGCTATATCCAAGTCTGGACCGATTCGGATGAAATTTTCTTCTCCCAAATACCTTTATTTGAGCCCCATATTGTGGTAAATAATTGTTGTTTGTGGGGTGTTTAAGGGAAGGGGTAGACCCCAATACCTTTCATTTGAGCCCCACATTGACGTGGTTGGTAAATATGCCCGATTTAGGGGTATTTTATGGAGTGGGGTGGCCCCTAAACACTTATCCCTGAAAATATATCAGCATCGTGCTCTACTCTCAAATATCATTTATTTGTAGCCCATATTGCCATTGGCCTTAAAATTTGATATCAAATTCGTTTTCTAATCTCAAATACCTTTCATTAAAACACCTTATTGGAAAAGTCAGCAAATATGCCCAGTTTAGGGTATGGGCCCTAAAAACTATCAATATCGAGATCCACTCCCTTTAAGACCCAAAATTGTCATGGTGAGCAAATACGTCCTATTTGGGCGTTGTTATGGGGGTGGGACGTCCCCTAGGGAGTTGGTCTCGAATGCTGATACAGATTCGTGGTCTACTTCCAAATTCCTTTCATTTCATTCATTTCCATAGTAGGCAAACATGATCGGTTTCGGGGATGTTTTGTGGGATGGTGACTTGGCCCTGGTGTTCTACTCTAAAATACTTCTTATTACAGCCTCATATTGGAATGGTCAGCAAATACGTCCTATATGGGTAGTGTTATGGGGGTGGGGTGGCCCCACATACACTTTTTCCCCAATAATGTTGTCAGATTCGTGCTTTACTACCAAAGACCTTTCATTTGAGCCCAAATTGCAATTGTAGTAAATTTGGGGGTTGTTTTTGGAAGGGGCGGCCCTCTATACACTTTTATTTGAGCCCCATATTGCCATGATGAGTAAATAAGTCCTGTTTGGGGGGTGTTTTGCGGAAGAGGTGCACCCCCAGTCTTGGTCCCACATTGCCAAGGTTGGTAAATATATCCGATTTAGGGGTGTTTTGGGGATTGGGGTGGTCCCCCAAAAACTTATTCCGACGATTGGATAGCAGATACGTTTTCTACTCTTAAATACCTTTTATTGGAATCCCATATTGTCATGATTGGTCTATATATATATATATATATATATATATATATATATATATATATATATATATATATATATATATATATATATATATATATATATATATATATATATATATATATATATATATTTTTTTTTTTTTTTTAGGATACTTAAAGAGAGCACACAAAATTTTGCTTAAATCGCACCACCCATCACCGAGATCTGACGTTTCTGAAAATTAGGGTAAGGGAGAGAGTCCGCCCCCAGCTGTTTTTGACTCTATAAGGAATACACAATCAAACCGACAAACAAACACATATTGATTTTTTAAATATAAGATATGCAAATTCTTTTAAGTGTTAAATTGCAATACAGTTTAAATTTTTAAAATTTCGTATACTTCGAAGTTATTCAAAAGTGTAAAAACTGTAATCTTTACCACCAGTCTCGCTGTTTCTCTTTCGACACTCAAATTTGACTCCAGGCTCCACGTCTCTTATTTGGATTCACCGCTAGCGATTTTTGATGAGTTTGACTATTGACTCTTTGGTTGGGTTAAGGCTCATACATTTGCAAAAACTGTGCATACTAATCGACGAAACCCACACATTTATTTACACACATTACTTTTAGTGCTTTCTTGAACATAGATATTGTTTGCTACTTGCACTAATTAAAAATTAAATTAATTAAATAAATTAATGCCATTATAACTAAATCTGTAAGAATGACCGCGAATCTATCCATTTCGCTGTGCACCACGGTGGTCATGCGAATTGACAATCTTCAGGAAAACAAGTAAAAGCGTGCTAAGTTCGGCCGGGCCGAATCTTATATACCCTCCACGATGAATCGCATTTGTCGAGTTCTTTTCCCGGCATCTCTTCTTAGGCAAAAAAGGATATAAGAAAAGATTTACTCTGCTATTAGAACGATATCAAGTTATGGTCCGGTTTGGACCACAATTAAATTATATGTTGGAGACCTGTGTAAAATGTCAGCCAATTTGAATAAGAATTGAGCCCTTTGGGGGCTCAAGAAGTAAAATAGAGAGATCGATTTATATGGGAGCTGTATCGGGCTATAGACCGATTCAGACCATAATAAACGTGTATGTTGATGGTCATGAGAGAATACGTCGTACAAAATTTCAGGCAAATCGGATAATAATTGCGACCTATAGAGACTCAAGAAGTCAAAATCCCAGATCGGTTTATATGACAGCTATATCAGGTTATGAACCCATTTGAACCCCATTTGGCACAGTTGTTGGATATCACAACAAAATACGTTGTGCCAAAATTCATTCAAATCGGATAAGAATTGCGCCCTCTAGAGGCTCAAGAAGTCAATACCCAAGATCGGTTTATATGACAGCTATATCAGGTTATGGACCGATTTAAACTATACTTGGCACAGTTGTTGGATATCATAACAAAACACGTCGTGCAAAATTTCATTCCAATCGGATAATAATTGCGACCTCTAGAGGCTCAAGAAGTCAAGATCCCAGATCGGTTTATATGGCAGCTATATCAGGTTATTAACCCATTTGAATCATACTTGGCACAGCTGTTCATAGCAAAACACGTCGTGCAAAATTTCATTCTATTCGGATAAGAATTGCGCACTCTAGAGGCTCAAGAAGTCAAGACCCAAGATCGGTTTATATGGCAGCTATATCAAAACATGGACCGATATGGCCCATTTACAATACCAACCAACCTACACTAATAAAAAGTATTTGTGCAAAATTTCAAGCGGCTAGCTTTACTCCTTCGGAAGTTAGCGTGCTTTCGACAGACAGACGGACGGACGGACGGACGGACATGGCTAGATCGACATAAAATGTCGCGACGATCAAGAATATATATACTTTATGGGGTCTCAGACGAATATTTCGAGTAGTTACAAACAGAATGACGAAATTAGTATACCCCCCATCTTATGGTGGAGGGTATAAAAAGCCAACGCCAAATTCAGGGTTAAAAATAAAAAGGCTAAGTCCGTTTATTTCTACGGGGGACTCTCCATTATCGTCTATTTGGACAAAAATCATCAAGTTTTCAAATAAAAAGTAAAAAGCCATTAAGTTCGGCCGGGCCGAACTTTTGATACCCACCACCTCGGGTATATATGAAAACCCCCTTTCGACACAATCCGGTGAAAATTGGATAACTTATGCACCCAAATTCGACACGGATATTGGTTGGTCTAATAAATATAAGTCACTGTTGAATTTTATATTTCAAATTTCAACAAAATCGGGTAAAAAATAAAGCTTTTATGGGCTTCAGATCCTTTATCGGCGGATCGGTATATACGACAGTTATATATAAATATAGTCCGATATGGACCATATTTGGCACCCCGATTGGATGTCGGGAGGCCTGAAACTACTCACTGTTTCAAATTTCAGCGAAATCGGATGAAAAATAAAGCATTTATTGGCATTAGATGCTTTATCGGAAAATCGGTCTATATAGCAGCTATATCCTAATATGGTCCGATTTGGCCCGTTCAAGAACTTAACCAGCGTGCGTCAAAAAGACGTATCTCAATTTTTGAAGGCTGTAGAATGATTACAACAGACGGAGGGACAGACACACGGACATCGTTAAATCGTCTTAGAATTTTACGACGATCCGATATCTATACGCACGGACATCGTTAAATCGTCTTAGAATTTTACGACGATCCGATATCTATATACTTTGTAGGGTCGGAAATTGATATTTCAATGTGTTGCAAACGGAAAGACTACATGAATATACCCCCGATCCTACGGTGGTGGGTATGAAAATATGAAACACTCTATCACAGCTATTGAAACCAACAGCCGAGTCCTCACTAATGCAATTAAAGTTAGGGAAAACCACCGCTGAACATTTTTTCTGATGGTCTCGCCAGGATTCGAACCCAGGCGTTCAGCGTCACAGGCGGACATGCTAACCTGTGCGTTACGGTGTCCTCCAAGTCATAGAAAAACACCACCTCCAAAATTTCAGGCAAGTCGAGTGATAATTGCGTTTTCCAGAGGCTCAAGAAGTCCAACAAGGAGATCGGTTTATATGGCAACTATATCAGGTTATAATATACCGATTTAAACCATACTTGAAACAATAGTTGGAAGTTGCACCAAAACGACATATGCAAAATTTCATCCATATTGGATAAGAATTGCGCCCTTCAGAAGCCCAAGAAATCTAATCGGGAGATCGGTTTATATGGCGGCTATATCAGGATATGGACTGATTTAGACCATACTTGACACAGTTGTTGGAAGTCAAAATAAAACACTTCGTGCAAAATTTCAGCCAAATCGGATGAGAATTGTGCCTTTTATATGCTCAAGAAGTCTAATCGGGAGATCGGTTTATATGGCGGCTATATCAGGTTATGGACTGATTTAGACCATACTTGACACAGTTGTTGGAAGTCAAAATAAAACATTTCGTGCAAAATTTCAGCCAAATCGGATAAGAATTGCGCCCTCTAGAAGCTCAAGAAGTCAATTTGGCCATTTACATTTACCGACCTACACAAATAAGAAGTATTTGGGCAAAATTTCAAGCGCCTAGCTTTACTCCTTGGAAATTTAGCGTGATTTCGACAGACGGACGAACGAACGTGGCTAGATCGACTTCAAATGTCATGACAATCAAGTATATATATACTTTATGGGGTCTTAAACGCATATTTCGAGGTGTTACAAACGGAATGATGAAATCAGTATACCCCCCATCCTATGGTGGAGGGTATAAAAATTATCCAAACATGGGCTTGGATAAACTGCTCATTTTATACAATTTGGTTTTCCACACTGGTAAAACCCTTTTTCATGGAAATCTGCTATAGCTGTTCCAATACCAAAGCCTGAAAAGAATTAGGCCTCTTTCTCGGGTTAACGGCCAATATCATTGCTTCCATGTACCTTCAAGCTATTGTAACGAATTATAGCCAACCGTATGTCATGGTTCCTGAGCACAAAAAAGTTGATTTCCAAAACCCACGTTGCTTTTAAATCGAATATGGGATGAACTGACGTACTAATCCACATAGACTAGCGATTTCGTTCAATAACCATCCATTTTTCATGGCCATTGACTTCGATAAAGCATTTGATCGCATAGGACAGCACGTTGTTTTGAAAGCTCTACAGAATTGGGGAATTGGATTCAAAATGATCAATTTTATCAAATCCTTTCTTGCTAATCGCACCTTCAGAGTGCGTATGAATAACACCCTTTCCAGCCAATTTCTAATCAACAATGGAATTTCACAAGAATCGCCTACTGACATAGGTATTGTTTCAAATAGCGTTTAATGAAATTATCACCACTCTGATTGAGATATCTGCTTCGGCTTCTTGAGGTGTCGAAAAACGTTGACCTCTTATTTTATTTAGGTACGGGAATAAAAAAAGTAATTTGAAGAACTATACGAAGGATACCTCATCAAGTCGATGTTTCGAGTGTTCAAAATGCATCTGTTTGAGTCGATGTGTGAGAGCTCGCATTGTCGTGGTGAAGAGTGATCCCTCTTTGGCGGTTGGTTTTCCTGATTTCTTGGAAGACAATTGGCAAACAAATGGTTGTGTACCACTCAGAATTGACGGTTCTGTATTGTTCTAGTGGTACGAATGCGACTTGTCCAGTCTTTCCGAATAAACAGGCGATCATTTGGTTGGAAGTGCTTCATGCGCGAGCAACTTTTGTTGGACTTGGCTCATCTTGAAACACCCATACAGTCGACTGCTGTTTACTTTCGGGCTCATACGCATAAATCCACGATTCATCACCTGTCACGATGGCATAGTGTTTCGAAGCACCGCGATCCAATCGACACGAGCCTTTTTTGAGCGATTGACAAATTGTGTGTATCCAACGCGAACAAATTTTTTGACAGTCAAATGTTCTTGCAATACCAGCATACATTTAATGCTGGTTCCACTAATGCCTAAGTTTGTCTCAATCTCACGATAGGCCACATGACGATCTTGCATTATCAGTTGGCGCACAGCATCAATGGTTTTTAGAACAACAATTGATTTTGGAAGACCTTCACGAAATTCGTCTTGGAGTGAACTACGACCTCGGTTGAATTCCCATACCATCGATAAACACTGGTCCTTGATGGAGCTTCATCGCCAAAAATTTAATTAAGTTCATCGATGTACTGTTGTTGAGTTAATCCGCGTGGAAAGTTGTAAAAAAATCGCACGAAAATGTTCATGAATTAATTCCATTTTTTTGGGCGAGATGAATCTTTTAAGTTACTTTAAACAGCACAAATAGCACTTGTATGTGAAAACGTTTTGAGTACGCATAACCTCAAAATCGTCAAGCTTTACGATAGAGATGTCAGTTTGCAGATTGAAACACAAGGGTTGTCCAATCCCGAAATATAACAGGCAATTCTCGTAAGCGATATCAATCACTGAGCTAAAAGCTTAGGTGCCAAGATATTCTTGAGAAAATCGTCAGTTTCTCATGTATATAGAAAACATCACTACATGCCGAGGGAACTTGTTATAAATTACATCGTACTTCCTCAGGTAACCCAACTCAGAATCCTGGACGTAAGTAGTGTTCGAGAGAAATTACTGCTGGAAACAGCAAATAATGAATCTAAAAACAGACCTTATAGGAAGGTCGAATATAATCAAGTTTTTGGCTGGGAAAAGCTATACACACATTAGTACGCTGGTAATGTATCTAGTCAAAACGCTTGTTCATAGCAAAATTGACTATGGCCTTATTCTATTTAGAAACAGTCCCAATTCAACACTGAAACATATTAAGTCGGTCTATCACAACTCCATAAGAGCAAGTACTTATGCGTACAGAACCACGCCAATAAATATTCTCCTCATAGAATCTGGCCTGCCCTCTTTAGAAGACAGGATACTAGAAGTCAAGAGCGGATAGAGTTTTGTCTCTTAGTGAATCTATTGTTGATGTTGAATCTTACCATAGTTATGATAAACAAGAGAGTAAGCAGGATACCATAAACCTTATATGACTGTTTCCACAGCAACATTTTAGGTATAAAACAAAAACTCCCGAAATTTAAAACGTCTTTTCCCTCTTGTATGTTTTCTGATGATTGCTGTAAAATGTCTCTTGCAATGCTCCTTAAAGAACAAATGAAATATATCTGCAGACCACCATAGCGCAGAGGTTAGCATGTCCGCCTATGAAGCTGAACCCCTGGGTTCGAATCCTGTCGAGACCGTCAGAAAGAAATGTTCAGCGATGGTTTTCCCCTCCTAATGCGAGCAACATTTGTGAGGTACTATGCCATGTAAAACTTCTCTACAAAGGGGTGTCGCACTGCGGCACGCCGTTCGGACTCGGCTATAAAAAGGAGATCCCTTATCATTGAGCTTAAAACTTGAATCGGACTGCACTCATTGATATGTGAGAAGTTTGCCCCTGTTCCTTAGTGGAATGTTCATGGGCGAAATTCGCAATTCGCACCAGCAACATTGTAACATTTTGTCAGTACAGATTAACAACTGGTAATTTTAAAAAAATGCAAACTTTACTGCTTATACTGCTGTCAACAATGACGGCAAAACTCTCGGGATGAAGTTATTAAACAACTATTCTTTGATTTTTACTGTTGAAGCTGCCATTAGACCTGACGATTCAATATAATTTTTTATAATTTTTCCAGCCAGTTTATCTGTACTTCCAACTTTTGTTGGAATTCAATTAACAAAATTCGCGACACGTTAACACAGAGGGCGCCCCGGTAGACGAGTTGGTAGAGTGCTTGTATTACCAGTGCAGGGGTCGTGGGTTCGATTACCGCAAGAAGCCTTGGTCTGTCGCTACTGTGGTATCAGAATGGACTTAAAATTGTCTAAGTGAGTCTGTAAAGGACTGCCACTCTTACCTAACCTAACCTAACAGGGAACAGTAAAATATTGAAACTGTGTTGAATACCTGGACATGTCGGTATAAAAGAAAACGTAGTTGCCGACCTCGACATAAAACAATTATTGAATGTTAAGCAGAATCAAAATTTCGTAAGTGTCACGAGAGAGTACCAGCACCAACATTACACTCAAATAAAAGCTGAATATGTAAGACTTATTTATCCAGCAAATATAGACAAAGGAAAAATTCGTATTTTTTTTCTCGTTTGCGCATGGGTCACACAATTAGTACCCACCAACACCTGATAAACAGCAATATTACAAATTTATGCCGAAAATGCAGGAGTACCCTCACTGTGAAACATGTACTCCAATACTGCCGCAGCTTATCTCCTCAAGAAAAAACAAAGGAACAGATATCTTGAAACATCCAAGCGAAGACAATATCAACAGAGTTTTTGACTTCATTCCCAATTAAACGTGATTATCTAGGATTATACAATAATAGTAATTAAATGTTTAGCTGATGGTCTCAGTTGCCAATACTATTTTTTTTTTCTTCCTGCTAATCTTATATTTTACTATGAGTTCATTGTAATTTAAATAAATAAATAGATCTAATTTGATACAATTAGATCCAATATTATATAACCATTTTTCGGATCCAATTATGTCTGGATATAATTGGATCTGACCATATACATTTTTTTTTACTCGGGATGATTACAATTGAAATCAAAAAGTTTTGAACGTCGGTGCACTTGTTCACTCGTTGCTGTCTTAATATCAACTGAAACGAGCATGAGTGTACATGTGAATAGGGTATGGATTTTCATTTTGTGCACCACTGTTATATATACACTTTTCCAAAATAAAACAAGTATGGAAGGTCAAAAGTTGTGAGCTATTTCGAGTTTCTGAACCGAATTTGATAGAATTCGGTGGAAGTTTTCAAATGAGGTATTAAACAATCCGTATCAAATTTCCAGCAAATGTGTTCAAAATCGGAATAACTACGACTCTTTATGTGAAAATAGGGCGATGTATATATGTACATGGTAAATATAAATCAGACGCGATTTTTAAAAAATTTAACAAAAATGTCAAATGTCAACAACAATACTTATGTCACAACCGTGACAAGTGGTTGAAAATCACCACATTACTCAAAATCGGACGAACATATATATGAGAGCTATGACCCACATATTTTCGAAATCGAAAAATTGCCAAAATACTTATAAACCCCATGCAACTATAATTGATTAATATTAAAAAAATATATAAATTTTAAGCAAAAAAATCAAATAATCAACCAAAAAACCAGCTATTGCCGCATATTCTTATAATTTGCATCATGTATTTAAAAGTTCTTAATTTTCATATTTTATTTGAGCTAAAATAAGAAAAGTTTTTAACAACAACACCAACAACAATGGTTCGTATGCCAATTGTATGCGTGGTAATAATTCGCTATATGAATGATCTCTTCGATATTTTTATATCAACATTGGAAGACTTGAAAATATGTAATTCTAAGTTTGAACAAATGCAAGTCGTAATGTCAATGGTAAAATAGGCATATGAATTATAATTCATTTGGCTTCTTAAATTTATTTCATTGGGATACGTTTTAGAAAATGAAAACATAAGCATTGCGTCTCTAAATGAAACGTACCTAAACAACTCTCATAAAATCTTTTTCAAAAATTACATTCTGTATCTGATTGACAGAATGAACTCTTCAGGTGGCGGGGTTGCTTTGGATGTTCGTAGGAGCCTTCACCATAAGATCTTACCGATTTGTGCAACGGAGAAGATTGAAAATATATCAAAAATTACATTCTGTATCTGATTGACAGAATGAACTCTTCAGGTGGCGGGGTTGCTTTGGATGTTCGTAGGAGCCTTCACCATAAGATCTTACCGATTTGTGCAACGGAGAAGATTGAAAATATATCTTAACAACAGATCAATTGTGGTTAGCTATATACTATACTCTCCAAAATACTCAGCAAATTTTTTAAATGATATCGTTAAGCTGAGGTCAATCAACAGGGAGTTGATTGTTCTAGTGGATTTCAACGCTAAACATACGTCATGGAATTCTCACTCTAACAACACAATCGGTAGAATCCTTTTCAACTTGCATCACAGGCCCAATTTTTTCATTTTGCATCCTGATTCACCTACTTTTTATCCATACCAACATAACAGAAGACCATGAACTCTTGATTTGATTACATCAAATTCCAACCTCGATACCTCATTAAGGGTCCTTGATTATGAAATACCTTCGGACCATCGGCCAATTCTTTGCTCTATTAAACAATCACTATCCAGAACAACAGATTCGAGTTTCTTTAATTAGAAGATCACCAACTGGGACGTTTTTAACACATTCTTGAAAAACAGAATTGAGGTCTGTAATGAATTTTATAGCAACAAAGCCGCAGTTGACAAAGAAATTGGGAATCTTACTTCATTAGTTTTAGAAGCCCGCAATATTTTAACACCTAAGATAAATCGCTCTCATAATTATAACATGCCTGATGACATACTTACTTTACTTTAAATGGCTATGACAGAATATTTGTTCCACTAGCCGAACATAGAACAGCTTTCCAAGCGCCTCGATCTTCTGCGATCATTCTAAAATCTCTGACACCAAGATGCGAGGTGTCCCCCACCACTTGATCTTTCCATGGGGTTTTTGGTCTTCCCGGTTTGAGTGTACCACCGTGTTTGCCTTCAAAAGACTTCTTTGCTGGAGCTTCTTCATCCATTCTGACAACATGACCTAGCCAAGGCAGCCGTTGTATTTTGATGCGTGTAACTATGCTATCGTCGTCATACAGCTCATACAGTTCGTGGTTCATACGTCGTATATATTCTCCATTATCGCAAACTGGCCCACATATTTAACGAAGAATCTTTCCCTCAAATTCTCCAAGCACTGCCTCATCTGTTTTCACAAGTACCCATGCTTCAGAACCATATAACAGCACGGGTAGCATTAGTGTCTTGTATAGTGTAATTTTCGTCTGAGAGAGAGGTGGCCTTGTTTCTTAACTGCTTACTTAGTCCAAAGTAGCATCTGTTTGCCAGTATTATTCTTCGCTTAATCTCAAAACTGGTGTCATTCGTTTCGGTTACGGCGGCGCCGAGATAGGTAAAGTTACTGACTATCTCAAACTTTATTCGATTCTTTCAAAGACTGCAGTTACTACTTCCGGTGACCGATCTATGATATCGATGTCGTCGGCATAGGCGAGTAGCATGTGCTCTCTTGTGATTAGTGTGCCATATCTATTCACATCTGCATTTCGTATAATCTTCTCCAACAGGGTATTTATGAGATCACACGATAGGCTGTTTCCTTGTCTGAAACCTAGTTTGATATTAAATGGTTCGGAGAGATTCTTTCTTATTCTTACTGAAGAACGCGTATCAGGAAGTGTCATCCTACAGTCTTATTAATTTTGCAGGGATACCAAACTCAGACATGGCTTGAAATACCTTCGAACGTAATGGAGTATCGAAGTCGGCTTTGTAGTCAACAAAGAGATGGTAGGTGTTGATTTGTCCCTCTCGGGTCTTTTCCAGGTTTTGGCGCAGTGTTGATACCTGGTCCAGGGTGGATTTGCCAGGTTTAAAGCCGCATTAATAATCAATTATCTCATTGACTTTAGGTTTTAATATTTCACACAGTACGCTCGAGAGTATCTTGTAAGCGATGGGGAGGACATAAGTCTCCTCTGTAGTTGGCACATTCCGTCTTATCTCCTTTCTTGTGTACGGGACATAGTACGCTGAGGTTCCAATCATTGGGTATGCGTTCTTCTAGCCGGATTGCGCAGATAAGCTGATGCATACGCTTTAACAGCGTGTCGCTTCCGGTCTTAAATCGTTCAGCGGGTAACCCGTCGGCTCCTGCAGCCTTCGGACATAATTACGTTTATTAGGGCAAGGAGGTCATACAAAAGGAAAAGTCAAAGAGCATATAACTGTACAGAATTTACTCATTATGAACAGCGTGTGATATTGGTCAGTAAAATCATGGACAAGAAAATTAAAGAGGAATCAAATCTGATTCCGAACATGAAACCAGGCGATAAATCTTTTTGGAAGATAAGCAGGACCCTCCGTGGTAAGAGAAAACGGGACATTGCTTTTAAGCGCCTCTCTTTAAATGATTTAAAGGTGATCGTAGCTATTTTTAACAGCTGTCTTCATCTTAATTACTTTCCTCAAATATTTAAAGTTGCAAAATTAATAGCAATTCCAAAACCCAATAAACCATCTTCTGACCCGTCCAGTTACATACCAATTAGCCTCCTCAGCAACTTGTCCAAGTTGTATGAAAAGGCCATTCATAGCAGACTGTATGAACTTGCTTCTAAAAATTCCTTAATTTGCCCAGAGCAATTTGGCTTCCGGAAAGAGCATAGCTCGGTTCACCAGATCCGTAGAATTAAAAACATTATCGAAAGCAATAAGCGCATCAGATGTCCAACGGGTCTTGTATTATTAGACCTTGAAAAAGCTTTTGACACAATGGCGTAACCCACAAGCTTTTGAAATTTGGGGTTTCAAGGTACCTGTGTAAAATTATTGCAGATTTCTTAGAATCAAGATCGTTTATTGTAACCGTCAATAACGCCCATTCTATCCCAAAAGCTTTGGATATAGGTTTGCCGCAAGGGTCTGTGCTGTCCCTATTGCTATTTTCTATATACACGTCTGATTTTGAGGCTCCATCTTTCGTAAAAACGGCTTATTACGCTGATGACACAGCGTTAATCGAAATCATCGAGTAAGCTAACAAAAGCTCTACTTCAAAAATGCAACAAGTATTTTGGGAAACGGAAGATTATGATTAATCCAGACAAAACTCAAGCAATCATATTTCCATTCAACATGTCGCCCAAAAGACTACCAACTGGCAGACTTAGTTTTGGTAACAAAAGGATTACGGTCGCATACAGTGTTAAGTATTTGGGAGTCTCGCTCACTTTTAAAAATCACATTGAAGAAACGTGTAAGAAAACATTGAAAACTATTGGAGCATTATGGTCTTTAATGCACAAGAAGTCGATCATTAATAATGCCAATAAAAATCTGTTTAAAAATATAATAAGACCCTCACTTACTTACGGATGCCCAGTTTAGTACAAAGCTGCGAAGTCCCATCTGAAGAAATTGCAAATTTTGCAAACAAATGGAGGTACTCTACAGCGTTACTTCGTGAAGAAACAGGCTACGAAAAGTTGGACATATTTATGAAAAATATTTCAACAAACTTCAAATTCGACCTATCAACTGATAAGGTCATGTAACGCAATTTATTAATTAAACAAGTTTTTTCTCTTAATTTATCGCATGGAAATCGTATTCTTACCTTGATAATAATTTGTATAATAATCATGTGTATGTTTATTAGCTTCCAAATGTTTGATTTTTTTGTTTTCATATAAAGTTTTTCCACTTATTTTTTCCTTTAAAAGTATTATCTTAATTGTACTTCTCATTCAACAACAATCTCTCATTGCCAACAGTTGTGCTTTAAAAAAACTCTCGCATAGTTACACGTATCCTCTCTTTTTACTCAAGTTTATTTGAAAAATTTCGTTATAAATTTTTTTTCTGGTATTGTGATACATTCAGCAATAAGCGTGCATATCTGATCGTTTTCCATCATGGCATCCTCCTCGGGAGGAAATTATTACGAGATTCTTGGCAATAACCCGTCTCCTAAGCGGAAGCGGACTTATAACCGCCTTAATTTAAATGATAATCGGATTTTTCCCAACTTAAATGCTAAACTTACTATTGCCAATCAAAAACCTATACAACCGAAATACGTCGACTTAAAAAGCAAAATTGCTGATAAACCTATAAGAAGCCACAACATATTCCAAGTGTCCAAAGCCCTGGAAGGAATTTCAAGCGAACTTCCACAGGACCTCAGTTTCCTTAGGGATGGTAATCTACTGGTGCCAACAAAACACGAAAATCAGGCAAATCGCTTTCTTAAAGCAATAACTCTCTCTGGTGTCTGTCCTATAGAGTGCTTCTTACACCCCACCCTTTAAACCGTTAAAAGCGTCGTCTTCTCCCAAGACCTAAAATAACTCACCGTGGAAGAAATAATTGATGGACTTAAACATGAAGGCGTAATTGGATGCAGGAAGGTATCCCGTTTCCAAGGTGGTTATAAACACCTCCATGCATATTCTGTATTTCAACCTTTATCAATTTGCATCAGAGGTAAAAGCCGGCAAGGTATTTAATTGCAAAGTGGAACCATACATAACAACCCCAATGCAATGCAAACGTTGCTTTAAACTTGGTCACACAAAAAAGCACTGTAGGAATGCGCTTGAAATGTACGAAATATGTTCAACTTCTCTACATGAACCTGAACATCGCAATCATGAACATCGGTCCAACAACAAAAACTGTCCAGTAATCAAACAGAGACAAGAGATCTTAAAAATAAAAACAATTGAAAAAATAACATATAATGAAAACTACTTCTATCCAACCAAATAACTGTCAATAAACAAAAAACTACCTTAGCTTCAACAAACCATAACTCAAATCATGAACAGACTACAACAAAAACATACTCAGATAAATACAACACAAACAATGCATCACCAAAAAAATCTCTCAACCAACCGACCATCAGCAATAATCTATCATATCAACAACAAGCCCCAGCATATCTTCTAACTTCTACACTCTTACTACCAACACAAACAAAAGCCCATCAAAAGCGCTTAGCAGAACCACAACATTATCCTCTCTTTAAAATAAGGAGCTAACAAATCCATCTCTTGAGCAATATATTGGGTTGCCCAAAAAGTAATTGCGGGTTTTTCATATAGTCGGCGTTGACAAATTTTTTCAACGGCTTGTGACTCTGTAATTGCATTCTTTCTTCTGTCAGTTATCAGCTGTTACTTTTAGCTTGTTTTAGAAAAAAAGTATATTTGATTAAAGTTCTTTCTAAGTTTTATTACAAATGCATTTACTTTCTTTTAAAAAATCCGCAATTACTTTTTGGGCAACCCAATACATAATTCTGCAAGCAAGAGAAAAGACACACCAAAATCACCCAAAGAAGAGAAGAAATTGATTCACCCATAAACATGGAAGATTAAATATGTGTCTATGTTCCTATATGTATCCACATACATATTTGAGAATTAAATGCATCTTAATGATAGCTAGATGTCTACTTTCAGAGTTATGCAATGGAATATAAATGGTCTTGTCAATAATTACTTAGATCTTCAATTTTTAATAAAGGAGCATAAACCCCACTTGATCTCGTTGCAAGAGACGCGTACTCCTTATAAATTCCAGCCAATACCGCCAGATAATTATATTGTTTTCTCTGCTAATCTCCCCTCTAATACGGGTTCCAAAAATGGAATTGCAATATTCCTTAAAAATCACATTCCACATAAGCGTATCCAAAACTCTTCAAAACTACTTAATATATCAATAAATATTAAATTAACTATTATAACTATTAACATAAATGATATCTCCGATCTAGTTGCCAACATCCAAACTCCAGTTCTTCTCGTCGGCGACGTTAATAGCTGGAATACTTTATGGGGATCTTCCAAAAATAACTCCCGAGGCCTAATATTCGAAGACGCTCTGCACCTTTATAACCTTTATGTTCTAAATGATGGGAAACCTACGCATTTCTCAACTTTTAATACCTTCACTAATGTTGACATAACATACTGTTCGCCTTCGCTTCTATCTCTAGCATCCAGCAAAACGCTTGAGGACCTCCACTACCAACATTATTACCAGTTCCAATTGGTCAAACCATAAAGTTATTCCCCAACTGAACCTTAAGAAGGCTAACTGGTCATCATACGGGGCTTCAGTTGACGAGAAATTATATAATGTTTCTACACTAGCAAATCCAAATAAAGTTAATGCCACCTTCACGAAAGCCATTAGGTCCGCCGCAAATAAGTGCATTCCAACTTCCTGGCCACAGAGACGACACTTTGTTCCATGGTAGAATATCGAACTCCATTACCTGAGAAAGGAAAACAATTAAAAACTACAGACAATTTCGGAAAAAACCAACAATGGAAAATCTAATTTTATATAAAAAATCAAATGCTAAATTCAGATATGTGAGCAAAAAATTAAAAATTAATTGTTGTATTAACTTTTCTAAAACCATCAGCAGGGATTCACCTTTATCAGTGGTCTGGAAATCCAACAGGAACACCTCTCATACATTCACAGCGATTGAAACTAATAACTCAATACTCAACGATCTTGTAGACATAGCCAACTACTTTGTTAGTCGTTGGTCTAGTGACTCGTCGGATAATAATTTTTCACCAGAATTTTGCCATGGTCAGAATCAACTACTTTCTAATTTCAGCATTAAAGCGTGCAACAAACAAGCTACAATAATTTACACCGACATATGCATGGCTGAATTGTCGTTAGCTTTAAATAAAGTAAAAGGGCATACCCCTGGGTAAGATCGATCATACCATACACTTAAAAAAAATCTTATTTTTTAACGAAATCCACGATTATTATACCCTTGCCTAAGCCAGGGAAAAGTAAGGCCGACTTTTTCGGATATAGACCTATTTCACTGTTACCTTGACTCTCAAAAGTTCTAGAGCGTATGATTGCTAGCCGATAATCATGGTTTTTAAGCTCCCGCAAATAAATTGCGTTAAATCAAGTTTCTTTCAAAACAAATCAGGGTTGTGAGGATGTCCTAATTCATATTGACTGCCTTATTACCAAAGCACTTTCTGCCAAAAACCACGCATCCATCTTAGCTATTGATTTTGAAAAAGCATTCGACCGCATTGGCATTCACATTATTCTGTAATCTCTACAAGCATGGTGAGTTGGACACAAGATAATGAACTTCATCAAATCTTTCTTAACTGGACGAAGCTATCGCGTAAGAATATAACGGAATACCGCAGGGTTCACCTCTTTTCGTGGTCCCTTTTCATTTTTCAAATTGCCTTCAATCAAATAAGTACAATAATCTCCAGGGTTAATAACTTATATAACTGTCTCTATGCGGATGACTTATATATTTTAATCCCTACCAAAGACAACAACGTCACCAACAATTTGTTTTCGGGCATAGTATCCGATATTTTTAACTGGGCCAAACTTTCGGGCGCCATAATATCATCCAATAAGCCCTCGATACTGCACATTTGCAGGAAACACAACTGCAGGCCTGGTGATCTGTCAGTCCACAACATTAACTTTCCAATCGTAAACAAACTTTTAATTCTAGGCATTATATTTGAAAAAAATTATCGATGGAAGGAGCAATTGGTAAAACTGAAAAAGAATCTTATACTTCGATGCAATATCATAAGGTATTTGGCTACCAAAAGGCATATTCATACATACACCTTGACTTACCTTTTAAAAATGCTAGTACTGGGCAAAATTGATTACGGTCTGTTTTTGTTTGGAAACAGTCTAAAATCTTCCCTGCGTCAAATAAACTCCCTATATAATAACTGTATTCGAAGCAGCATCTACGCCTTTCGTACGACTCCCATCAAAACCCTACTTATAGAGTCTGGGCTACCGTCTTTGGAGGAAAAGTTTTTAGATTCTAAAAATAGAATTTTGCCAAAGATTTTGTTTTTTAACGATAGCATTACTGAAGTTTCCAAAGTTCTAACAGCAAAAAGGAAACCAAGATTAACGTCAGTTATACACGACCGTGTTAAAAATAATGTGTTAAACTTCAGTGAGAAGCTACCCAAATACCGATTAAAATATCCTGTTTGGATGTATCCGGAACACAGCTGTAATCTATCTCTTGCGGACTTTGTCAAGAACAATACTGCGAATGAAACATTTACCCAGCTGGTCATCAATTAATATGATTCGCGACAATCTAATTGAATATAAAAATAAAATCTTCATTTTCTAGGTACCCAGGCATGTTGATCTAACCGGGAACTTAAATGCAGCCTCCGCGGCTAAATATGGGTGCTCTGCACCCCTGATAACAGATACATTAATTGAAAGAATAGATTTGAAAAGGACCATTACTGTGGAACTTCAACATTATCATTACAGTGTAATAAATTCTAGCAACGAAACGCCAGTTTACCCCACAAATATTGATAAGAAAAAAATCGGATTTTTAGCCGTCTTAGGATGGGCCATACCAATGCAACGCATCGACACCTGCTAGATAAAAACTAAAGTCACTCTTGTCCGAAATGTGGTAATCCTCCATCTGTAAAACACTTCATAAAAACATGCGTTTCTCTTACTCAATATCAACGTACAATTCCTCATAACAAAGGCCTGGAGATCCTTCGGAAGACATCCATTGAAAACATCAACATAGTATTCAATTTTAGAACGCAATCTGATTTAAATATCTGAGTTAAAATTATATGTAACTGTTTAAGCTGATGGCCATAGTAGCCAATGCTTTTTCTTTTCTGTGTTTGAGCATAAATATATGTATTATATGTTGGAACTAATAAATAAATAATTGTACTTCTGTAAATAAATAACTTTGGCCCTAAGTCTTACATGTTGTAATATCCAAAAAGATAGGATCTCATTAAAACTCGATTGTAGAATTGTAATGGTTGTTAACCAATAAAGATGAATTTGAAATGGAAAACATTGAGGTGTTAGAACTAAAAGAAGTACAACGTTATTCTTCAAAATCAAAAATTTTAAATGTAAATTTTGAAAATTTTTTATAAAAATATTTCGCCGGACAATATCCGATTGTATGAATTATTTCAAAGCCGAATAAATGTAACGCAAAACGTGTGAACGAACGGGAAGGCACGCCGCAAATAGTGTAGGCTGCAAATATGTTTAAGGCCTGATTATGCTCTCGTAAACATAACGTAAATGTAGGAAAACGTGTCACATGGCTTGGTTTGTGGTTTGTTTTGTTTTATGAAAACACATGCAAACAATTACCGAACGTCTGTCGGCCGTAACCGGAAAGTAGAATTCAATAAAAACTAAATTTTACGTTCTGTTCTCGTGTTAACTGATAAAATTTTAAGTTTGAAGACATTTCAAAACTAAAAAATTATGCCGTTCTCCTAATCTATGATTTCTCTGTGGAATTTATTATAATTTATTGTTAATAATTAAGGTTGAATAGGTAGCCCACCATGAAAAAGTGACCAGTCTGACTTGTTGTGAAAAATAAATGAAAAAGTGGGAAATATGTGATAAGAAGAAATTACATGTTAGCAATATGTCGGGAAACTGGGGTCTATTCACTACGCCACGCACTTCAACCCCCGGCCTTGAGGACCGCCATATACACATACTGATTTCGATCCGACACGGGATAATTATAAGCACCACATCAGTTGAAATCGTCATTACGAGAAGCTCAGCTGAGATTTACATTCGCAGACAGTTAGCAGTATTGAGTGGAGAGTCTCAGACGGCTCTTGTTTAAGTACTGAGTGCCTGTAATACTCGATATGCCAAGGCGATCAATTGGGGCATTTAAATAACCACTGGCCATAACGTCTCTCCGGCGATCGGTCCTATGGACCGCAAAGGGCTTGCTTACATTTGGAGCTTGACTGGATTTCTTTTGCGAATTTATTTTGCGTCTATCGTTTGGCACACAGCTCTGCCTAAAATGTAGTGTGTGTCGTAGAACAGACCCACTCAGTCCCTGTCTCCTGAAAGCCTCCTCAGTCTGCCCACCGCATCCATAGTGTCCAGAAGGGAACATTGGCCGTATTCTGTATCTCCGTTCGCCTCAGGGCGGTGAATGTCGACCCATCTCCTTGTTGTTAAATCCCCTCTCAATGTAGAAGAACGCCGCCATCTCGTACTCATTCAGTTGGAGAGGCATCTCATCTTCTCGCATCACTCCGTGGAGGGCCGTCTTCTGCGACCTGCCCTTGAGTTGTGTCTGAAGTTCTCCAACTCCAGTCCCACGTCACCGTCAAGGATTTTTTTTAAATTGTTTTATTTAAAATGTCAAATGCTAAGTTTTGTAATAAGCATAGCATTTACGAGAGCATAACCAGGCATTTAGAGTAGCAGTTGGGCGCTCCGCTGCGCCTTCTTTAACTCTCTAATATCTTTTTAGAGTGGGGACACCTCGCCCTGAATGCGGATATCGAATTCGTGCCATTGTAACCTATGACGCTGAACGCGTTCGAATCCTGGCGAGAACATCCGACAAAATGGTGTTTATCCCCTCTTAATGTTGGCGACATTAAGAGGGGATAAACAGAGCGTGCCGCACTGCGGGACGCCGTTTGGCCTCGGCTATAGAAATGTCCCTTATCATTGAATTTAAACTTGAGTCGGAAAGCACTTATTGATGAGTTAGAATTTGCGACTTCTCGATTGCTGGTGGTAATGTTCTTCCTTAGCGTAATGTTCTCATTAGGGGACGGATGGCATCTCAGACATTTCGACTCAAATATGGATATCAAATTCGTGCTGCACTTCCAAATCCCTTAAATTTGAGCCCCATATTGCCATTGCCGGTAAATACAAACCGTTTGGAGGGTGTTTTGGCGCTGGGGCTGCCACCTGCACTTTGCACTGAAAATAGAGATCAAATTCGCTCTTTATTCCCAACGAAAATGAAGTTCAGTTAAAGGGGTGCTTAAGGGCGTACCCCAAAACTCATGGCTCAAAAATTGGATACCAAATTCGTTTTCTAATCTCAAATACCTTTCATTTTAGTCCCATATTGTCATAATGGGTCAAATAACCCATTTGACGTATCTTAGGGAGGAAAAGCGCCACCTTGACTTGAACGAACGAACTTGACGAAAAGTCGGGTATATAAGTATAATGTGGGAGCAATATCCAATTATGAACCAATTTCAATGGACCTCGGGGAGCAAATATGTTCAAACTGTAATTACGGTGGACAAATGACAACATTATTGCAAATTACCCAAAATCTGACAAAATCTATATCTAATTCTGAACCGATTTTGAGCAAAGATTGGTCAAACAATGCGCTTGCAGTGGCTCTTGGAGTGAAGATATGGCGATATACATATATGAAAGCTATATCTAAATCTGGGCCGATTTCTATGAAATTCACCAGTAATATCGAAAGTCATAAGATCCTTTCTGCAAAATTTCGAGAGAATCGGTTAAAAAATGAGCACTTTCTTGCAATATTTTCCAAAATCGGACGAACATATATATGGGAGCTATACCTAAATCTGAACCAATTTCGATGAAACTTTTGAGATACTGTGGCAGTCGTCGAAAAAAGCGTTTTGCAAAATCTGGCATTAAATGCGCTTGATGTCTAAACCGATTTCCATGAAATTCATGTATTTAATGTCGAGAGTCAACAGGAAATCCTTCCTGCCAAATTTCGAGAGAATAGGTTAACAAATGACCATTTTATTGCATTATTACTGAAAATCGGACGAACATATATCTAAATCTGAACCGATTTCGAGCAATTTCTCAGATACTGTGACAGTTGTTGTTGTAGCAGTTTATTGTGTACTATCTTTCGTCTGCTTGATTCTGTTGAGTGTCAAGACCCAGGAACTCCGCGACTAAGATGGGGTGCGTCCACAGGGATCTGGGTCTGAGTCGAGTGGGTCTGGCCGGGCAGTTAAACAGGTGACGTGTATCGTGCGGTCCCTGGTTACAGTCGGGACATACATCTTGCACGTCGGCATCAATCCTAGCTCTGTGAGAATTGAGGCGGCTGCATCTGCCGGAACGTAATTGAGCCAGAATCACTCTGGTTTGCCGGGGGAGGTCGATTTCTTCGGGTGCAATGGGTGGCGGTCGTTCTCCAAGGACTACATTCACCCGGTAGCCAGTTAACGCGTCTGCTACCGTGTCTGCATGAATGTTGTTCAGACCCGCTTGATATGCCGCTTGATCTAGAGGTTCTCTCTTGTAGCGCTGGACCTCACGCTCTAGATCATGTAGATCTACCTTAAGGCTTCTGGGCGGTGGGTATCTATCCACAAGATGATGATTTGGATGATTTCTGCGATAACAGCCCAAAAGGTATTGCTTAGACAGCATGTAGTTATGTCTTCGCACTGGTAGGATCTTTGTCTCCTGGTGGAGGTGGTCCACATGAGAACTAAGGAGGCAGCTCGTCGCAGTTCGGAGGGCGGCATTCTGACAGATCTGAATATTATTCCACTGCGTGTCACAAAGCTGACGTGACCACACTGGCGCTGCATAACTTACCACAGACCGGCCAATTGCTTTGTACGTGGTCAACAAGGTTTCTTTGTCTGCACCCCAAGTACTGCCAGCGAGTGACTTGAGGACCTTGTTTATACTTTTGACTTTATTGCAGATTGCTGTGGCATGTGGGGAGAAAGTGTAGGAGCTGTCAAATGTGACGCCAAGTATTTTGGGACACTTGATGGTCGGAATCAATTCTCCATCGACCATCACAGTCAGCTCAGAATTCACCTCACGCGTATTTGTAGTGAACAGTGTGGCTGAAGATTTGGTGGCGGATATCTTCAGATTTCTTGCAGCGAAATATGAGGCAAGCTCGTTGAGGTAGACGTTCAACCTATCGCAGATGTCATCAATGGGTGGGGGGCCTGATGCCAAGATCGTACAGTCGTCCGCATATGATACGATCTCTATGCCGTCTGGAGGAGGTGGGATGGAGGATAGGTAGAGGTTAAACAGAGCCGGAGATATCACCCCGCCTTGGGGAACTCCCTGTTTCACTCTACGGTGTTTTGACTTCTTATCCCTAAATTCCACAAATGACTGGCGGCCACACAGATAATTCGCGACCCAACGTTTAAGGCCTGGCTGGAGGGACGTGTTGGCGATGTCCTCAAATAATTTGGCATGGCTGACCGTGTCGAATGCCTTCGATAGGTCCAATGCCACGAGGACCGTCCTATCACATGGCCTGGGTTGATTGAAGCCACGGCAAATGTGTGTGGTGATGGCATGCAAAGCTGTTGTTGTGCTGTGCAGTCTCCGAAATCCGTGTTGATGCTCGGCGAATGGAAATTCTCCTACGAGGCTCGGGAGGAGTAATGCCTCAAGCGTCTTAGCCACTGGTGAGAGAAGGGAGATCGGTCTGTACGACTCCCCCAAACTCGGGTCTTTACCAGGCTTCAGTAGCGGGATCACTCTGCCCATTTTCCAGACATCGGGAACTATAAGAGTGTTCAATGACAGGTTAAGGACAGTGGTAAGGTACTCAACTCCAGGTAAATCCAGATTCTTCAGCATCAATGTAGAGATTCCGTCGGGGCCCAACGCCTTGGAAGATTTGGCGCCACGGATGACATTCGTAACTTCGCCCACGGTAAATTGTGATGGCTGTTCATCGGCTCGGAGACCACGAATACGGCGAATGGCTCTCCTCCTTGCCCTGTCTCTCTCGGGATGCACGATAAATTGACGGTTGAACAACCTGGCGCATCTCTTCGGATCAGTCACGGTTATCTCGCCAAAAGTGACTGAGGTCCTGTCGTCCCGTCTACCGGGGTTCGAGAGAGACTTAACAGTGGCCCACAATTTGCCTGCACCGGTGCCTAAGTTACATTGCTCCAAGTGTTCCAGCCACAAATTCCGCTTATGTTCGTTGACTACCCTGTTTATTTCCAGATTCAGCTCGCTGATTCTGGGGTTAGCGGGGTCCATAGCACGAATCCCATCACGCTCGTCTGCGAGTACCACTGCTTGCGCCGGGAAATTGGGTCGCACTTGCGGTATTCCACCGGCTGGTATAAAGCGAGCGGATGCTGCGTTGATGATGTCTCGGAATTTCCTCTCGGCCACAAGCACATCAGAGGGGGGTGGCAGTTCATTGAAGCGGCGATTGGTATACTCTCTGAAGCCAGTCCAATTGGCCTTCTTGTAGTTGATGAACGTCCGGCGCTCAGAGGTTATGAAGTCGGGTGGTCGGTCGATGGTGAGGATTATGGGGAGGTGGTCTGACCCCAAAGAGATGACGGCTTGCCAGGATACGTCACTCAGGAGATCAGGGGATGCGATTGAGATGTCTGGCGAGCTGCTGCACCTCCTCGTAATCCTAGTGGGGGCATCCTCATTCACCGTGCAAAACGTGGAGCTATCTATCTGCTCTGCCAAAGCTATGCCACGCTGGTCGTTGCCTAGGAGAGAATGCCATGACGAGTGATGTGCATTGAAATCCCCCAGAACCAGACGACTATGGCCAGATAGCAACCCACTTATGTCGGGGCTGTAGGCCTGGCCATTAATCGGGACACAGCTGCCAACCGGCGGTATATACACGTTGTATATCTCTATCTCGGCAGTACCAGACCTGACTGCTACCCCCATACATTCCATGTATGGGTCACTAGCGTCAATCGCAGGCGAGATAGGTCTATACTGCACGGAATGGTGTATAACGAAGGCCAATCCCCCACCTCCATTCCTTGAGCGATCCTTACGTAGCACATTGTAGCCGTGACAACTGTGCAAGCTGCAGGTGTTAGTCAGCTTTGTCTCCTGGATCGCTGCGACCGATATGCTCTTCCGACTCATAAAATCTACAATCTCATCAATCTTGCCTCGCAGTCCATTGCAGTTTAACTGCAGGAACGATACATTTCCCGACACTGGCCTGGCAATAGTAGGGCTAGGGTGCTGTCTTTGCATAAATTGCCGTACGGGTGAGGTCGGGGGGGTCACATAGTCCGACGACGAGGACGCCGAAGGCGACGACGGCGACGCTTGTGACCCACTGCTGGCTATGTTCGCACAGCACCTAGCGACATAGCCAGTATGACTATACTCCCGTAGCGAAGTTAGGCCAGAGCAAGAACGGAAATGTACCCACTCCAAGCACCTGTTACACCTCACCGACACTGACCGATGATGAAGGCGGTTCTGGCAAACGGAACAGAACCAGGGTCCGGGGTTCTTTTCAATCCCGGCACGGACCAAAAGCATACGGAGAAGGCACTCCGGCATGTGCCTCTCCCATGACGAAAAAAGACGAACACGTACACTGAGGCGGCAGCCCTTGCCGATGAAGATTCCATCGGGTCAATCCGGTGCGTACAACCGGCTGCCATGGGATTGTACTGTGACAGTCGTCGAGGAAAGCGTTGTACGAAGTTTTGGGAAGTTTGGTCAATAAATGCGCTTGCAGTGGCTCTAGACAGCTAAATCGAAACAGAAAGTGATTCTGATTTGATCGGTATACTTATCAATGAGTTTAGCTCTCTTCTTTTGGGTGTTACAAACAAATTCACTAAGTTATAATACCCTGTACCACAGTAGTGGTGTAGGGTATAATTATATAGCCTATGTTTTCTTCCAGACCACCCTTCACAAAATACGACAATTTTGGAGAAATCGGTTCTGCCGTTTTTCAGTTTATACGGAACAAACAAACCGAGTCCTGTATATCCGTGATTGGCTAATGTGCCCATTTTGGTCGTTTTTGTGGGGTTGGAGTGACCCCCTATACTTTGACATGAATTTGTATGCCAGATTCGTTATCTATTCCCGCATACTTTTCATTTGATTTGATACCCATATTGTCCTTATGGGTCCACTTTTTATTTTGGGTGGTGTTTTTAGAGTACCGGTGGAGGGTCCGCCCCCTTCCGTTATCAATAAATTATAAAGCCTATTCCTACATCCTGACCATAGTCGTAATCTACTCCCGAATACCTTTCATTTGAGTTCCTATTGTCATGATCGTCAAATAAACCTATTTTAAGGGGTTTTGGGGCTGGGGCAGCCCCCAGGTACTCTACTCTTGAATACCTTTCATTTGAATCATATATTGTCCCGATCGGTCCACTTTAATTTTTGGGTAGTACTTTTGGGGTAAGGGGGAGGGTCCGCCCCGCTCCCGATATCAAAAAATCATATAGCCTATGTTTCCTTCCAGACCAACCTACACAATCTGTTAACATTTCGAGGTAATCGGTTCAGCCGTTTTTGAGTCTATACGGAACAAACAAAAACACATACAAACAAACACAAATTGAATTTCATATATAAGATAGCTGAACCCGGCCCGCTTCGCTGCCCTTCCTTTTATACCATATGAGTTATAACTTTCTTTTCAATTACATTTCTTTGCATTCTCTAACTTACGTATATATTTTGCGGCCATGTTTTTAAGAACTTTTAGACTAATGTAAAAGCTTATCCCAGGGTAGAAGGGTTAAAAAATTAAAAACATTTATTCGAAGGACAGACAACTTGTCAAAACAGTAGTGAAAAGAATTTCCACTTTTGTCGGCCAATCTACTGTCACAGTTGCGCATGGGTAAGCATCTTCGGTTTACCCGTGGCATATATACAGAAAAATTTTTCAGCACTGGATATTCCTTCAAAAATAGTTGCGATAATTGTGAATAAAAATATCCATTTAAAAATTCAGTACAAAAACTTACGGCCTAGACCACAACATTTGTTTCTTCTTTTTATACCCTCCATCATAAACTAATTTCGTCATTCCGTTTGTAAAACATCGAAATATTCATCTGAGACCCAACAAAATATATATGTATATTTTTAATCGTTTTAACATTCTAAGTCGATTTAGCCATGTCCGTCCGTCCATCTGTCGAAAGCACACTGACTTTTGAAATTTTGCACTTATACTTCCTATTAGGTCAGACGGGATTGTAAATGGGTCATATTGGTCTATGTTTTGATATAGCTGCCATATAAACCGATCTTGGATTTGTCCTCCTGAGCCCCTAAACGCCGCAATTCTTATCCGATTTGTCTCAAATTTTGTATAAGATATTTTGTTATGATTCCAACATCTGTGCTAAGTATGGTTCAAATCGACTTAAAACTTGATAAACCGATCTCCTAATTTGACTCTTTGAACCTCTAGAGGTCGCAATTCTTGTGCAATTTGGCTAAACACTACTTTACCGACTTCTCCTAGGACCTTCCACATACGTGCCAAATATGGTCTGAATGGGTCCATACCCTGATATAGCTCCCACATGAACCGATCTCCCGAATTTAATTCTTAAGCCACTATAGGGCTCAATTCTTATCCAATTTTGGCTGACATTTTGCACAATGTCTTCTACTTTGGTCTCAATCATGCTCCGAATCGGTTGATAACCTGAAATAGCTCCAATAGCTTTGCAATTTTTATCCATTATCCTTTATTTGACTATAAAGAGATTTCGAGCAAAAAAATGACAAATGAGATCCATGGTAGAGATTCGACCCGGCCGAACTTTTCATGCTTTTACTTGTTGTCACTCGATTCGTTCGCCAAGTCATTGAAATCAGCTATTTTCCTTTTATAAAATATGATGTTTTTAATGACTTGGCCAACGAATCGAGTGACAAAACGAAAAAATGTGTGCTTATCGGCACGCCACTTGAGCTCGACTATAAAAAGGATCCTTCTTGTCTTTGAGCTAAATTTTCAATCAAACCTGCTCCTCTGCGCATTCGCTTTCAAAACGAAGAAAAATATCAACTCTGTTACGTAACCTACTCTCTAATAGCTCTGATTCTGTGCACGTTCGTTGAGTTTTCCCCTCTAAAAGTTGAACACAAACTTGCATATTCGCACTCTACTAAATAATTTCTTACCTATGGCAAAGATAGCCACTTAAACTATCTGAAACACCTATTGTTAAGGCCCGTCTAAGGATGGGAAATTTAAAAAAAAAATACAACAAACAACCGCAACGAAATTCCTATACTTTATTTTTCTTTATTTTAAGGACCGGTAGGTTGCCATAACAAAGATAAATGCTGCATGATAATTTTTTACCATTTTGCCCTCTCTCTTTTCGTGTTGGAGTCTCCATTCAGTTGATCCATTTGCAAACCGCTAATATATGGCGCTTATTTAAATGTTAGTGCTGCCATAGATAAGGGATAGATTTAGACTGTAATACCCAAAATGTTAATAAAATAACTAAAAGTTCATCGTTCCATGTCGCCCCGGATCCTTGCGCAGTCATTTGAGAAGAATTGAGAATTTTTAATTTCTCCCATCTGTTAGATTCTCAGCGGTAAAGAACTTATTTGCCGATATTTATATTTGGTGCGGTTGCAACAGTTCTTAGTAATTAAACCATGTAAAGCTTTTGAACATGAAATTGTTGCCCAGCAGCACGTTGTTTGGAGTTGTCTAGGAAAAGAAGGCTCCTTCTCGATGAGCTAAAAATGGCGGCCACCTTGACGTTAAGGTTTGCAACTGATCCTATCACACTGAACGTCTTAACTTTAGGGGTATGGCGACAGTGTCCTGTTAGGTCATTATAATTGATCAACTGTTTTGGGGGGAAGTGGTCCGCTAGATATATGAGCAGAATTAAGATATCATATTCGCAGTCCACAACCTTATACTTTTAATTTAACCTCATACTGTCATAATTGGTGTATACAGCCGTTTGGTGGGGGCGTCTATAGGAGAATTGTGCACCTCACTCCATCTGCCACTTGAGCTTAAATTTGAACGACACACTCCACTTAAAAATATCTATCACGTGATGCCCCATTGTTTTAATGGCTCAAATAAACTATTGGAGGCGACTTTAGGAGGTAAAGCACCACCTAGATTCTTGGAATAATAATTCTTGCTATGATCGAATAATATTCCCATTTGGGGGTGGGGCGACCCCCAATTACTTGGACCTCATTTTTATGTCATATTCGTAGTCTAGTCCCGAATACCTTTCATTTGAGTCCCATTTTGGTATTTAAGTCCAATATATTTGTTTGGGGGAGTTTTTGGGGTTGTACGACCCCTCGCATACTTGATTCCAATTTTTAATACCATATTCGTATTCTACTCCCCAATGCCTTTCATTTGATACCATTTGATTTTAAGTGGTGTTTCGGGGAAACGGGGGAGGGTCCGCCCGCTTCCAATATCAACAAACTAAAAAGCCTTTTTTCCTTCCTGACCATTTTTGTAATCTACTCACGAATACCTTTCATTCGAGTTCCATATTGTCATTATCGTCCAATAAACCTCTTTTAGGGGGTTTTAGGGTCGGGGCGGCCACCCAGTTATTTGGATCCAATTTTATACCCTCCACCATAGGATGGGTGTATACTAATTTCGTCATTCTATTTGTAACACCTCGAAATATGCATCGGAGACCCCATAAAGTATATATATTCATGATCGTCATGTCATTTTAAGTCGATTTAGCCATGTTCGTCCGTCCGTCTATCTGTCGAAAGCACGCTTACTTTCGAAGGAGAAAAGCTAGCCGCTTGAAACTTTGCACAAGTACTTTTTATTGGTGTAGGTCGGTTGGGATTGTAAATGGACCAAATCGGTCCATGTTTTGATAAGCTGCCATATAAACCGATCTTGGGCTTTAACTTCTTCAGCCTCTAGAGGGCGCAATTATCATCCGATTTGACTGCCAACAACAGTGCTAAGTAGGGTTGAAATCGGTCTACAACCCGACTTGGCAGATATTTTGTACCACGGCTTCTCCCATGACCTTCAATATACGTGTCCAATATGGCCTGAATCGATCTATTGATTGATATGGCTCCCATACAACCCGATCTTCCGATTTTGCGTCTTGAGCCACCCACAAGGCGCATTCCTTTTCCGAATGGGCTGAAATATTACATAATGACTACTTTGGTCTTCAACATTCAATTCAGTTATAGTCTGAATCGGACTATAACATGATATATCTCCAATAGCATAACAATTCTTATCCATTACTCTTTGTTTGCCTAAAAAGAGATACCTCGCAAAAAACTCGACAATTGCGATCCATGGTAGAGGGTATATATGATTCAGCCCGGCCGAACTTAGCACGCTCTTACTTATTATATAAAATTCGTAGTCTACTCTTGAATATCTTTTATTTAAGTCCAATAGTGTCCCGATCGGTTCACTTTTATTTTGGGGTCGTACTTTTAGGGTAAGGGGGAGGGTCCGTCCCCTTCCGATATCAATAAATTATATAGCCTTTGGCTCCTTCCGGACCACTTCCCACAATCTGTGAAAATTTCAAAGAAATCGGTTCAGCCGTTTTTGAGTCTATACGGAACAAAAAAAAAATGCTAACAAACAAATAATCATAAAACAAACAAAAACAAATTCATTTTTATATATATAGAAAGATAGAAGAAATAGATAGATTGGATCTGCCTATATCTGGGACCAATTCGAGATACAATTGTATCTAATTGTATCTGGTTGTATCCAATTCGATCTAATTTTATACAATTAGATGCAATTATAAAGGGTGATTTTTTAAGAGCTACAGGAAAGTTAAAGAAACACATCAAATTCAGAAAAATGCATGAAATCTTTATTTGAATCGATAGTACGGTTCATATTTATTTATGTTTGAAGATTATTTCATGCAAATGTTAACCGTGACTGCGCCTCAAATGGCCCACTTAGTCCAATTTTGGCATACCCTTTCCAATATTTCGGACGGTATCTCACGAAGAAATGCTTCAATATTGTCTTCCAATGCATCAATTGAAGCGGGATTGTCTGTATAGACATGAGTTTTGACGTAGCCCCACAAAAAAAGTCTAAAGGCTTTAAATTACACGATCTAGGCGGCCAATTGACGGGTCTCTAACGTGAAATAATAATAATGTTCACCGAACATGCCTCTCAATAAGTCTATTGTTAAGCCTGCTGTGCGGCATGTGGCACCGGCTTGTTGAAACCACGTGTCATGCAAGTCAAGCTTTTGCATTTTGGGCAAAAAAGTTGGATATCATCTGACGGTAGCGCTAACAATTCACAGTTACTTAACGATTCGCATCATATTTGAAGAAGTACGGTCCAATGATGCCACCAGCCTATAAACCGCACCAAGCTGTGACATTGCATTAGTAGCTCAGACAATGCTTCTGGCTGATCTTCAATCCAAAATCGACAATTCTGCTTATTTACGTACCCATTGAGCCAAAAATGAGCTTCGTCGTAAAGTGGAAGAAGCGTGCGATGAACTTTCTTAACAGAGCATCCATTTTGATAATAAAATTCAATAATTTGCAAGCGTTGTTCGTTTGTAAGACGATTCATGGTTAAATTATATACCAAACTGAAGATGTTTGACAATGAAACAAAACACGAAACGTGCGTGATCTGCTTAAAGCTGTGCTGTCAAAAGATAATAGCTAAAAAATCATCCTTTATATAACCATATATATTGTATTTGTTAGACAATAATTGGATCTGACTATACCAACTTTTTGTACTCGGGGGGTTTAATTTTTTTGAGTGCATTATTTTAAAGGTTTTTATGATGTTTTGAAGGACAAAGAAAGGTAACTAAGAAACTTAATTCGCAACATTAAGGCATGTATAGCTATTTCATTTTACAACAACAGAATTTTATTAAATGTTCTTTGTTATTGTTGCAAATAGGTAGTTACGATTTATCGGAACTAAAATATTAGAAATATAATTCCGTAATTGTCTATAAGACAATTCAATCGTATATAAAGATTTAATCACGTATCGACCATCTTTGTAGTTATCACGGTCGGTTTTAGATAGTACACTCTTGCACAACTACTGAAGAGAACAACCTGCTCACTTTTTCATACATTACAGAACGCAACAACAATATCTTTGATTTAACTGCACAATTAACAACATCTGAAATCATCTGTTTTGGTCTAGCCTCTTTCCATATTTCGCACATGCCTTCATGGATAGTTTCGATTTTGTAGGAAACCAGTTCCAGCAACTGATGCAATAAATAACACTTACCTCCGAATCTGAGAAACAAGTTTATATGCGAATGTATTGTATTTTCTTTTTACGTCCCCCATATCATTTTCAGCACAATTAATACAGTTAAGATCGAAACTTATTTAACATTCGCAGTGCAATAACCATGGTCCGATTTGGCCCAAATTTCAGTGAAATCTTATATATAAAAATCAATTTGTGTTTGTTTGTATGTTTGTGTGTTCCTTATAGAATCAGAAACGGTTGAACCGATTTTCTTGAAATTTTCACAGATGGTGCATAATGACCCCGTGGTGAAAATAGGGTACTACATTTTTTGATATTTGAAGGGGGCGGACCCTCCCCCTTACCCAAATTTTCAGAAACGCCAGATCTCGGAGATGGGTGGTGCGATTTAAGCGAAATTTTGTGTGCTCTTATATAGTACCCTAAAAATAAAAATTTCGTATCCACATTTCGGATGGGGTACCTAGGGGGGCCGCCCCACCCTAAAACCTACCAAACATATATTTAGACCAATCACGACAATGTGGGACTCAAATGAAAGGTATTTAGGATAAGAAAACGTATCTGATATCCAATTGTCGGACCAAGTGCTAGGGGGACCACTCCAAGCCCCAAAACACCCCTAAATCGGACATATTTACCGACCATGGCAATATGGGACTCAAATGAAAGGTATTTGCGAGTAAAATACGAATCTGATATCCAAATGTGGGAGCACGTTTCTGGGGGTCCACCCCTTTCCCAAAACACCCCCAAACAGGACTTATTTACTGACCATGGGAATATGGGGCTTATTAAAGGTATTTGAATGGACAATACGAATCTGATATCCAAATATGGGACCAAGTGTTTGGTGGGCCGCCTCTCACCAAAAACATCCCCCAAAGGGGACACATTTACGACCATAGCAATATGGGGCTCAAATGATAGGTCTTTGGGAGTAAAGAACGAATTTGATATCAATATTCGGGAAAAGTGTCTATGGGGCCACCCCACCCCCACAACACCATCCAAATAGGAAGTAGTTGCTGACTATTGCAATATGGGGCTCAAATAGGAGGATTTTTAGAGTAGAACTCGAATCCGATATATATTTTCAAGGCCAACTAACTCAATAGCCGGTCATGTTTGCTGACTATGGAAATATGGGGCTCAAATTAAAGGTATTTGGGAGTAGACCACGTATCTGCTATCAACATTAGGGGCCAAGTATCTAGGGGATGTCCCACCACCATAACAACCCCAAATAGGACGTATTTGCTCACCAAGACAATTTGGGTCTTAAAGAGAGTGGAACTAAATATTTATAGTTTTTAGGGCCAAAACCCCAAACCGGACATATTTGCTGACTTTAGCAATAAGGAGTTTAAATGAGATTAGAAAACGAATTTGATATTCAATTTTGAGGCCAATGGTAATATGGGGTTCAAATAAATGATATATAGTTAAATGAGAATAGAGCACATTGCTGGTATGTTTTCCGGGCTTAGTGTTTGGGGGACCACCCCAATCCCCAAAACACCTCTAAATCGGGCATATTTACCGACCATGTCAATTTGGAGCTTAAATGAAAGGTATTGGGGGGTAGAGCATGAATTGATACCCATTTTCGGGACCAATTTTCTGGGGTAGGTCCCCATATAGATCATATGGGATTCAGATAAACCACTTATTGTTAAACTGTTAGTCAAGTTTGCATGGTATTTTATCTTTAATTGTCGAAAATAAACATTGCAAGCTGGGTCAGCTAGTTGGGCATAAAGTAAGCTTTTATGATCCTAAGACCTTAAATCGGTAACCCGGTCTATACATGTTAGCTTTATTCAAACAGGTCTGGTCTGATCTATTTTTGGCATGAATGTCAAATTTCAGCGAAACCGGCTAACAAATGTTTTTTTTTTTATAAAAGCGTGCGAAGTCAGCCGGGTCGAATCTTGAGTACCCACCAACATGGATTCTGCTAAAAATTTTCCCTTATTACTTAGCATGTATTTGTATTTGAATTATTAAATTGATTGAGGCCTCTATGGTCTAAAGAAGTCATATCGGTGTATAGATTGTTTAGGGGTCTATATCTATTTATGAACCTATCGGGATAGGATAGCGTGCGAAGTTTGCCTAGGCCAAATCTTGTGTACCCACACCATGGATTTACTCAGCTTGTGTTTGAATTATTTTGTAACAATCAAATCGGGCATTGATTGAGGATTATATGGTCTAAAGAAGTCATATCGCGGTAGTATTCCTTGTGAGTATTGGAGGATACAAGTGTACTTCACGCACAAAATTTCAGCCAAATCGGGCAAAAACTAAGACTTCCAGAAGCTCAAGAACTTAAATCCAGGGATCGGTTTGTATGTGGCCTATATCTATTTATGCATCCAAATGGATGAAATTTGGTGTATGTGTAGAAAGCATTAGTGAACTTCACGTACCGAATTTCAACCAAATGGGATGGAAATTGAGGCTACTAGGGGCTCAAGAAATCAAATCGTGAGATCAGTTTATATGTGTTCTCTTTCAGTTTATATACTTATTCGGATTATACTTGGCACGGATATTGGTCAGAAAAAAAAGTCCTTATGCTAATCTTCAGTCAAGTCGGAGTAAACTTGAGGCTTCTAGGGGTTCAGGTAGTCAAATACGGTGATCGGTTTGTATGGGGGCTAGGTTAGGTTTAAAAGAGGGTGCCGATATTAATCCGCCCCATGCAATTTTGGACATATACTCAAGCCAGTTAACGGCTTGTTATGCGCTCTAAATACTTAAAAGTAACCTCGAATAAGAAAATACAAGCCAGAAATTCTGTGCTTATCGTTTTCCATTCCATGCACCTAAGTTGGTTCATGTCTGGCATAATGTTCCTCCCTGAGTGTTGGTGTCTGTTAGCCACGAAAGCCGGACAATGACTCATGAAATGCTTCCACGTCGCATCATCTTCCCCACATGCCTCACACATGCTATCACTTACCGCACCGATTTTGCATAAGTGAGCTTGTAGTCCTATGTGTCCCGTTATGATACCGAAAGCTATACTGACCTCCTTCTTACTTCATTTCAGTAATAGCCTCGTCTTCTCACGATCCGGATTTCCCCATAGGATTTTCGTCGTTCGACCTTTTCGTTAGTCGCCCACGCCCTTAACTCGGACTGCTTCGACCCAAAAGGTTTCGGGTTAACCAAACGGAAAAAATAAACTAAGTTAGACCGATTAAATATGGCATTGAATCATAAAAAAACTTTTCAAACAAGGTGTTAACTGCTTTAATAATTTTTGACATAGAAATTCGATTTTCTTTTGTATCACAGCAAGTGATTGATAAACTAAGCATACGTTGAATATGTTTTTAATTGTACGAAATAATTTGTTATTTTGTAGTACAAATTGTGGATTGATCAAGATTATATTGTGTTCCCTTTCACATATATGTAATGCGAAAAAAGTGAAAATGAGTCAAATATATGTCTCGCTTCTATCATTACAAAAACAGAGTAGCGTGGCTAGACAAAAAAAAAATCAAAAAAAAATAGAATATTGCTTTTTATCTCCATAAAGTTTAATTTATTTAACAAGTAAAAGCGTGATAAGTTCGGCCGGGCCGAATCTTTTATACCCTCCACCATGGATCGCATTTGTCGAGTTCTTTTCCCGGCATCTCTTCTTAGGCAAAAAAGGATATAAGAAAAATTTGCTCTGCTATTAGAGCGATATCAAGATATGGTCCGGTTTGGACCACAATTATATTATATGTTGGAGACCTGTGTAAAATGTCAGAATTACGCCCTTTAGGCGCTCAAGAAGTAAAATAGAGCGATCGATTTATATGGGAGCTGTTTCGGGCTATAGACCGACTCAGACCATAATAAACACGTATGTTGATGGCCATGAGAGGATCCATCGTACAAAATTTCAGGCAAATCGGATAATAATTGCGACCTCTAGAGGCTCAAGAAGTCAATACCCCAGATTGGTTTATATGGCAGCTATATCAGGTTATGGACAGATTTGAACCATACTTGGCACAGTTATTGGATATCATAGCAAAATTTCACGTCGTGCAAAATTTCATTCCAATCGGATAAGAATTGCGCACTCTAGAGGCTGAAGAAGTCAAGACCCAAGATCGGTTTATATGGCAGCTGTATCAGGTTATGGACCGATTTGAACCATACTTGGCACAGTTGTTGGATATCATAACAAAACACGTCGTGCCAAAATCCATTCAAATCGGATAAGAATTGCGCACTCTAGAGGCTCAAGAAGTCAAGACCCAAGATCGGTTTATATGGCAGCTATATCAAAACATGGACCGATATGGCCCATTTACAATACCAACTGACCTAAACTAATAAGAATTTTTTGTGCAGAATTTCAAGCGGCTAGCTTTACTCCTTCGGAAGTTAGCGTGCTTTCGACAGACAGACGGACGAACGGACGGACGGACTAGATCGACATAAAATGTCGCGACGATCAAGAATATATATACTTTATGGGGTCTCAGACGAATATTTCGAGTAGTTACAAATAGAATGACGAAATTAGTATACCCCCCATCCTTTGGTGGAGGGTATAATAAATAGCTGGACTGGGCCCGCTCCGCTGCGCCTTCTTTTACTTTATATAGAACAACATTTTCGTTGGAATGTTTATTTTCGACAATTAAAGAGCTTTAGTGAAATGAAATATATAAGTGCCTTTACCTGAATCCCATATGATCTTTATTGGTCTACGATTTTAAGTTTGGATGTAAGGTGTACTCTATTCTTAAAATACTATATTTCAGCCCGACATTTAGGGGTGTTTTCGGGGGTGAGGTGGTCCCCCAGGCACTTAGCCCTGAAAAATATCACCATCGTGTTCTTCTCTCAAATGCCTTTTATTTAAACTTATATTGCAATTGGTTTTGAGGGGAGTTTACAGAATGAGGCGTCCCCAAACACATGGCCCCAAGATTGGTTATCAAATTCGTTTTCTAATCTCAAATACCTTTCATTTGAGCCACATATTGGAATGGTTGAAAATTGTTTACCCTTTGGGGGGTGTTTTGGGGAAGGGGTGATGCCTAAAATACATGGTCCTGCATTTGGATATCAATTTCGTATTCTTCTTCCAAATACCTTTATTTGAGCTCCATATTGCGATGCTCAGTAACAAATTGCTGTTTGTGGGGTATTTAGGGAAGGGGTAGACCCCTAGGAAATTTGTCCCGAAAGCGGGTATCAATTCTTGCTCCACCCCCCAATTCCTTTCATTTAAGCGCAACATTTAGGGGTGTTTTGGGGAATGGGATTGTTCTCTAAAATACTAAGCCCACAAAAACAAAAAAAAATACATCAATAACGTAAAATTTGTCGTCTTTGGGGTATGTTCTTGGACCCACATCTGGATATCAGATTCGTATTCTTCACTCAAATGTCTTTTATTTAAGCCCCATATTGCCATGGTCAGTATATAAGTTCTGTATGGGGAGTGTTTTGGGGAAAGGAAGGGCCCCTAGAAACTTTGTCCCATATTTGGATATCAGATTCCTATTTTACTTGCAAATACCTTTTGGGAGTTGGGGTGGTCCCCCAAACACTTGGTCCGACAATTGGGTATCAGATACGTTTTCTAATCTTAAATACCCATATTGTCGTGATTGGTGTATATATATATTTGGTAGGTTTTGGGGTGGGGCGTCCCCCCTAGGTACCCCATCCGAAATTTGAGCACCAAATTTTTATTTATAGTTTACTATAAGAGAGCACACAAAATTTCGTTTAGATCGCACCACTCATCTCCGAGATCTGGCGTTTTTGAAAATAAGGGTAAGGGGGAGGGTCCGCTCCCCCTTCAGATATCAAAAAATGTAGTACCCTATTTTCACCACAGGATCATTATGCACCATAAGTAAAATTTCAAGAAAACCGGTTCAGCCGTTTCTGAGTCTATAAGGAACACAGAAACAAACAAACACAAATTGATTTTTATATATAAGAAGAGAAGATAATTGACAAGTAAAAAAAAGTACCCTCCACCATGGATCGCATTTGTCGAGTTCCTTGCGCGATTTCTCTTTTTAGGCAAAGAAAGAATAATGAATAAGAACTGTTGTGCTATTGGAGCTATAAGTTATAGTCCGATTCGGACCATAAATGAGTTGAATGCTGAACATTATAGAAGTCATTGTGTAATATTTAAGTCCTTTCGGATAAGAAGCAAAATCGGGAGATCGGTTTATATGGGAGCTGAATCAAGCTATAGATCGATCGATCGATCGACCATATTCGACACGTAAGTTGAAGGTCATGGGCGAAGCCGTTGTACAAAATTTCTTATAAACCGGACGAGAATTGCGCCCTCTAGAGGCTCAAGAAGTCAAGATCCCAGATCGGTTTATATGGCAGCTATATCAGGTTATGTACCGCCATTTGCGCTATACTAAGCACAGAAAACATCTCATGCAAAATTGCAGCCAAATCGGATAAGAATAGCGCTCTCTAGCGGCACAAGGACTCAAGATACAATATCGGTTTATATGGCAGCTATACCAAGTTATGAAGCGATTTGAACCATATTTAGCACTGTTGTTGGAAGTGCTAGAAAAACACCACGTACAAAATTGCAGCCAAATTGGTTAAGAATTGCGCCCTCCAGGGGCTCAAGAAGTCAAGACCCAAAATCGGTTTATATGGCAGCTATATCAAAACATGAAATCGGTCATTTACAATTCCAATCGACCTACCCTAATAAAAAGTATTTGTGCAAAATTTTAAGCGCCTAGATTTACTCCTTCGAAAGTTAGTGTGCTTTCGACAGACAGACGGACATGCGATCTAGCCAAAGTGACATGACAATCAAGAATATATATATTTTATTGGGTCTTAGACTCATATTTCTAGGTGTTACAAACAACAAATTAAAGAACATTTTAAAAAGTAAACGTGGTACTTATAAATATAAGTAATATTATCTTATTATAATAGTTTATTATTTATTTTAGGCGTTGAGGACGGAAGATAATATATTTGTATCTAGATTTTCTAGTGTGGGACGCAAAATGCTAAAGAACGAGCGTTGTGGAGCGTCACGTTGAAAAATGAAACTCTGCAAACATATGTCAAAAAATCAACTCGCAGAAGTTTAATAAAAAGTTTTAACTAAAAACACTACGTCACGTGTGGCAGCATAGAATGACGCTCACTTTCAAGCGTCAATGTTGAAAATTTTGCAACTTTCCGCATTGCTTTTGTGGGATTTGTGTGCAGAGTTGCATTTTTGCCACGCGATGCTCAAAAACAAAGCTCAACGCGCTCATTGTGTTTCTGCCTTAAGGTTGGTATTTCTTACGATTCATATGTTCAAATATGTATATAAATAAATTTGTTTATAATACTCTTTACAGAACATTAAATAAAACATACATATTTTTAAGCAATACATTTCGTGTTTTATACGCAATTTAATCCAATTAAGCAAAGGTTGTTCATTGATGTGAAAAATACCAATTATTTAATTAAATATAAAACAGTAAAAAAGTTGCTTAATAGAAAGGGAAACTTTCAAATAATTTTGATCATTTTTATTTGGATTTTTGAGCTTATAATAAATCCAAGAAGCGAAATTGTTAATCCATAATACAAATTCTTTTATGGGTCCGATTTCAGCAATTTTTTTAAATGAATGTACAAAATTCTTTATTGAACCTAGCTTTTAATTTTTTTTTTCAACTTTAGGTTAGGTAAGTTTTAAGTGGCAGTCTGCCATCAGACTCACTTAGACGTTTTCGTCCATTGTGATACAACAGGAACAGAAGAAGGAAGATGCCTTCTAGTCGAGTCATCCAGATCGCTTTAAAAAGCCCAATAACTTGCGAATGTTGACATCCGCTAAATCTGACAGGTTCTCAAAGAAATCAGAACCTAAAGTGGAACTCCTTCTGACTGCTAGTGCGGGACACGCACACAAAAGGTGTTCTATAGTCTCTTCTTCTTCGATGTCCCCACAGCTTCTGCAAAAGTCGTTGCTGGAAATCTTCAGTCTGTCAGCATGTTTTCCGATTAGACAGTGACTTGTCATGACCTGTCAAACCAGTAGACCTCTTAACGTCTAGATTAGGCCACATAATTTTGGGATGCTCACAGCCCCCTCTTTATGTCCATCTATCATTCATTGTCCTTCGGGCCTGGTGGTGAAAACTAAGCTTACATGTCGCTAGAGGCATACCCACAGATTCCAGTATCCCTGGAATGTGTAGGGTAGTTCATAGTCTCGCAAGCTCGCCCGCTATACCATTCCCTGTGATATCTCTGTGGCTCGGCACCCAGAAGAGGTGAATTTTGAACTGTTTAGCCGTCTCGTTGAGAGATCTGCGGCAGTCGAGGGCAGTTTTTGGGTTCAGAAAAATGTTCTCCAGGGATTTAATGGCTGTCTGAAAAGATATTTATGTCAATCGTCGTCATGACATTACATCTTAGCCACTCCACCACTTTGTTAATTGCAAGGATCTCCGCTTGATACATACTGTAGTGGTCGGGTAACCTTTTCATATGACCAGTTCTAGATCTTTAGAGTACACCCCAAAGCCCATCTGGTCGTTTAGTTTGGAACCATCCGTAGAGAAGTCTGTGTAAGTTCTGTTACCAGGGATATCGTAGTTCCAATCGGTTCTCTCCGATACCGACACAGTACTTTTGATCAAAAATCGGCTCAGGTAGGGTGTAATCAACACTGCCTGGAACATCGGATATTGTATCATGGATAACACAGTGTCCGTAGCCGCCACATGACCAATGAGAAGCACCCTTAACCTCACGGCAGTGGTCGCTGCAATTTGTCTAGCCACAATGTCCAGAGGCATAAGATGTGTCATTAAATTCGGTGCATCAGATGGTGTCGTCCTCATCGCGGTTGTGATGCACAAACAAGCCATCCTTTGGACCCGGTTAAGTATTGAGCAGTAGGTGCACTTCTGATAACTGCAGTATATACCCAATGCATGACACGAGGTCTAAACCCCCAACTGTTGCCAATGGCTCTTTTGCAGGTGTATAGGGCAAGACTTATTTTCTTGCCCTTTCCAAAATGTTAGGTTTGAAGTTCAATTTCCTGTCCAGCAAAACACCCAGGTATTTTGCACTTTCTGTAAATGGAACATTCTCTCCTCCCAACGAGACAGGCTCCACTGTTGGCAACTTGTACCTCCTGCTGAAAGGAACAACTTCTGTCTTGCACGGATTTATACCTAGACCACTTTTGGTAGCCCACTTTGCTATTGCACGTAGAGCTTCCTGAAGTACATCTCTTAGAGTGCTGGGAAACTTTCCCCTAACCGCAATAGCCACGTCATCAGCATACCCGACCACTTTTAAACCTTTTTCTTCCTGAGACAATAATATATTGTTAATGGCTATATTCCAAAGTAGAGGAGACAGTACACCTCCTTGAGGTTTCCTCTGCTGACCCATCGTTTTAGATCCACAAATCCCAAGCCTGCCGTAATGCATCTTTTAGTAAGTAATTTATTAATAAACTTTCTTACGGAGGAGTTGAAGCCTAGAAACTCCAACTCATTCATGATTCACGATGGTTTTACATTATTGAAAGCACCCAAAGAGCTGTTTCAGTGGATTTGCCTTCACTATATGCAAGCTGCTGCCGCGACAGGCGATCTCCAGGGATCTTTGCCCTAAGATATGTTTCTATCAACCTCTCAAGAGTCTTCAGCATAAAGGTGACAGACTAATAGGACGAATATCTTTCCGCTGCGTGTGGTAGGGTTTTCCTGCTTTCGGAATGAAAATGACCTTCGTGTCCCTCCATCCCACATATATATATGGAATTCTGATACAAGCAGAGTATATCTCCCTAAGCCAGGGAACCAGTCTATCAGACACAGCTTGTAATTCAAAAGGTCATACATCATCAGGGCCAGGCAACTTAAAGGAATCGAAACTTCTTATCGCCCAAAGGATTTTCGGCTCAGACACAATTTCCCTAATAGCCTCCGACGAATGCATACTAGTGACAACCTCTTCTGGCACCACGTTGTCCGATGTAGTGTTTCCTCACTAAACATTGTCCATGCATTCCCTGACTCCTGAATATACCCCATCGTAAAAGGTCTTGAGAACAGAATCTTCCTAGGTATAGAGGCCTCAGATGAAGATCCAGGATTTGTTCTGAGCCTTTCTTAGCTCGCCCTTATATTTTCTTAGCTCTGCCTTATAGATGTCCCAATCGTTTGGTGCTCTTGTGGCTTTTCTCAGTGGAAGATTTTCTGCAGTCCTTCGTTAGACCAACCAGCTCTGGGGTCCACCATGGCGGTCGCTGTTTGCCCCTTGACTTGGCACTAGGACATGCTGACACAAGTGACTCATTCAGGGCCTTCGTGATCCGCCTGGCTTTTATGTCTATATCCTCCGTAATTTCCACTTCATTTTCTGGTCTAGAAGGGATACACGTGCAGAATTTGTGCCGAAATTTATCCCATTCCGCCTTTCTTTTGTTTAGCCGTGGGACCACTTCTACAGTATTGTCTCCAAGGCTGACACTAATATAACGTGTCGCATATTCTTTCACTTATATTGTATCTTCCGATACAAAGGTAATATCTAGTACATCCTGCCTATTCCAGGTAATAAAGGTCGGTTTATTCCCTTTATTACAAATCGCCAGAAAGCTCACCGCTTCCGTTGACATCTGAACTTCCCCATATCTGGTGATGTCTATTAGCATCACTTCCCACAATGAGGCTCTTCTTCCTACAGAAGCGACTTAAGGTTTGAAGGCGGCATCTCTGAATTGTGTGCCATTTATGGGGAAGCCAGCCAGTAATGAGTCTTATTTATTTCAAGCATGGCTACTACTATCTTCAGTGCTTAGCGAGGGAAGAAGAAAAATATTTAGACTACTCTTTGCAAGAATACAGACTCTGTGTCTCCCATTTGCCGTACCCTTGAGTAGTATATATCCCGAAATACCCACACACCCATGGTTGCTGGGTAAGAGCCACATCAAATCTCCCTGCCATCAGGAGGACCATTAGTGCCGCCGAAGCGACCTTACAATGGTGGAGATTTATCTGTAGAAACTGGACCATAGTCAGGATTCAGAACTTCAACCACTGTTGTGTTAGCCTCGTCTTCTGATTCCAACAGGAGTTCATTCTCACAAGACTCCTTAGATCTTGTCATGATGAGCTTCCGTACGCATCCAGGGGGAGGTGAGAAAGCTGTGGAACCACTTTTCCTCAGGACACTGGACAGTTGCGGAGTGCACGATTTTTCCTCAGATGCTTCACTAACTGCTGTTGTCGAAGTACTTTCTGAGTTCCATGCTTCTCCGCTGAGTCACACCTTCAGCCCAGTCCAGCTGGGTGACCCACCCACACAGGGCTTGTCAGGTCCCGATTCGATGCCATCCGCTCCTGTCTCGATTGTGGCAGGTGGATTTTCAGTGTCCTGGAATCCGCCAGACTTTAGCGATATGGTCGATAGTTCCGCAGGCAAATGTTCAGCAACAACTGCTGAGTCGTCTCCTGATTCCCTAACCCTACCGCTTCTATAGACCTTCAGTTTCAACTTGTTGAATCCGTAGGATACATTCCCTTCAGTCTTGTTGACGTCTGCGACAGCCGGACTTTAGTATGAATACTGCATAGCCGGACTTAAGTATGAATACTGCATGTCGCCGGTCACCATCAGCCTCACCCAATCTTCCTGTCGGCGTTTGAAAGATTGGGATTACATTTCCTTAGTCTTCCAAGTATCGATTCAGGATCTGAGGGAATTCTTGGTATCCAAGCATGCGCCATTGGTCGAGAATGAATATCTTCCTTCTTGACTAAATCTAGTGCTGCATCTGGCCAGATCTCACCAATCTTCTTTAGCGTACAACGATACATTTCAATTGAGCGTTGATCCCCGAAGGGGATTAGTCTTATCGGCCTCGATACCAGCCTGCATCGTCACAAACTGGAGGAGACCCAGTTTGTGACGATGCAGGGAGTGTCTCTCCCTATTAGTGAGAATTTTAGGATCATCCGCACTAAGCCTCTCAATAAACCTGAGACCGATGCGCCTTCTATAATTCCAACCTCTTAAAGAGCGTGTTGGTTTGCCGGGGAAGGACGATGGCCTAGGCAAATTATAGGCATGCGAAGAAATAATAGGTTCGGCCTTCTCCTTAAAACTCAAACCAGGTGTTTTCATCAAAAGCCTTGCCAACCAGTCGTCTGTCTGCTAGTGGAGCCTAGAGCAGCCGCTCCACCAGTATAGGTTTCAGTAGCAGACAACATGCTACGACCTGATACCACCACCGCAGCTGTTGGCTCTTTGGAGTCCATTCTAAGCCTACTCCCGGGCTCTAGATCTGCCGCTCGACTGGAAGCAGTCGCAAAAATAATGAAAATTCTTGCGAAGTGAACTAACAAAACGTCCGCTTCACTCAACGGTTCAAATAAGAAAGTTTATTGAAGGCTGTCCTCTGGCCTTACTTCCAAATAATCTTCTTTTTCATTCCCCGTTACTCCGTTATGGCCCGGCACCCAAACGATGCGGATCCTGTCATCCTCAGAGAAGGCGTTAATCACCTTCTTACACTACAAGACTGTTCGTGACCTTACCGTCCTGGAGGTTATTGCCCTGATAGCCAGTTTACTGTCCGTAAAGATGTTCACACTCGACGTCCTCGTGTTAACACCACACCACCTCACGCATTCCGTGATCACTCGGATCTCCGCCTGCAGGACCGTATTATGGTCAGGCACTCGAAAACAGATTTCAATTCTTGTATTCTCATGTAGACCCCCAGACCCACACTTTCCTATATAATCTCCCAGTTCCATCAATCCATGACTGTGCCGCTGGCAGCAGTGCCTCGCACTCGACCTCAAGTACAGTCTCAGTTATCCGATCGGAAATCTATTCCATTCCTCCAAATTTCCATAATATTAATAATTTTCATCATACATATAAAAATAAGGTTATTGAAATATTCCCTGGTAGGTATAAAATAAAAATTGTATCATTTATGAAAATTTTATGAGGGAATTTCCCAAGTCAAGACCAAGTAAACTACTAAATGTATCAAAAAAAATTAAAAGTGTGCTAAGTTCGGCCGGGCCGAATATTATATACCTTCACCATGGATCGCATTTGTCAAGTTTTTTGAATGACTTTTTCAAGTAGAATAACACCAGTCATAGAAAAAAGCAGTATCCAAAATTTCAAGCAATTCGAGTAATAATTGCGCCCTCCAGAGGCTCAAAAAGTCAAACTGGGAGGTCGTTTATATGGCAGCTATATCAGGTAATATACCGATTTAGACCATCCTTAGTACAATTGTAAGAAGTCGTACCAAAGCGACATATGCAAAATTTCAACCATATTGGATAAGAATGGCGCCTTCTAGAAGCCCAAGAAGTCTAATCGGGAGATTGGTTTATATGGCAGCTATATCAGGATATAGACTGATTTAGACCATACTTGAAACAATTGTTGGAAGTCAAAATAAAACACGTCATGCTAAATTTTGGCCAAATCGGATAAGAATTGTGCCCTCTAGAAGCTCAAGAAGTCAATACCCAAAATCGGTTTATATGTCAGCTATATCAAAATATGAACCGATTGGCCTATTTACAATCCAAACCGACCTACACAAGAAGTATTTGTGGAAAATTTCAAGCGCCTAGCTTTACCTTTTCGACATTAGCGTGCTTTCGACTGACAAGCGGACATGGCTAGATCGATTTAAAATATCATGACGATCAAAAATATATATACACTTTATGGGGTCTTAGACGCATATTTCGAGATGTTACAAACGGAATGACGACATTAGTATACCCCCCATCCTATGGTGGGTGTGAATCGTATGTAAATTGACAAATTGTATGCCAAAAACATATAAACATGAAATAAAGCTGAGGCAATTAAATAACTTCCATTTACCGTAGACTTGGCACGATGTAAGAAATGCAACATTTTTCCATTCTCTGTAGGCAACAACATTACAAACGAACACTACTCCCGTTGGTGGGTTACCATTTTTGGACGAACGAACACAAAATTCGATTTCAGTGCAACATGTCGAAAAAATGCTACACATTTTTGCACAATCGAAATCACCATAAGTGTTGTGGTTAAACATATAAACGCACGACTTCTATTCTATTTCTGAAGCTTTTGGAAGAAAATTTGTTACGCGATAGTTCATTAGAAATCCATAATCTAGTAACACATCTTTACATTTTTAGGAGGACTGATGGGACATATAGGTCCCATTCGTCCTTAAAGATAAATATAATGGTAAAAATCAGTATTTTACCTTTTCGGATATTTTTCTTTTTAAGAGGAAAATCTGAAATTCGTAGACAAATCAATAAAATGACCTAAATTAGAACGCCTTAGTGGTTAACGAGGTGCAATTTCCTGTGGGAATAGTTATCATTTCAGTGGTTAACGTAATTGCAGACAAACTCTTAAAAAGCAGCATCAGCGTCTAAGACGATCTAGACATGTCCGTCCGTCTGTCTGTTGAAATCAAGCTACTTCAAAAATATAGATATTGAGCTGAAATTTTGCACAGGTTCGTTTTTTGTCCATAAGCAGGTTAAATTCGAAGATGGGCTATATCGGACTATATCTTGATATAGCCCCCATATAGACCGATCCGCCGATTTAGGGTCTTAGGCCAATAAAGGCCACATTTATTATCCGATTTTGCTATTATCCGATTTGGGGCAGTGAGTTGTGTTAGCCCCTTCGACATCCTCCGTCAATTTGGCCCAGATCGGTTCAGATTTGGATATAGCTGCCATATAGACCGATCCTCCGATTAAGGGTCATAGACCCATAAAAGCTACATTTATTATCCA